>NC_057802.1:460104489-460149224 GCF_018294505.1 Triticum aestivum | reverse complement strand
TTTGGTCTTTTTATGTACATGACTACTTTTTGATATACATTGTATATTTTTTGTGTACAAGCGCAACAGTTTTTTGATACACGTTAAACTTTTTTGAATAAATTATTTAAATACATGTTAGAAAATCCAACACGTGTTGAACTTTTTTAATGGCATGATTATTTTTAGAAAATTATGCAAACATTTTTATAAAGGTCATGAACAAATTTTTAAGGCGCGTGAACATTTTTCAAAAGTTTCAAGAAAATCTTTAATGGTATAAAACATTTTTATGAATTACACTGACTTTGTTTACATTGTATAAGCATGATATAGAAATTTCATCAATTTGTTTTAAATGCGTGAATATTTTTAAAATGTTACCTATATTTTAAAATTACATCAACATTTTTAAAATGTCGTTAATACATTTTTATACACTGCATGAAGATTTATAGGAATGTATATAAAAGAAATAAGTAAAAAAACAAAAAGGGAAAAGATCTGCAAGCTCGCTCCACTCAGAACAGAGAAGCGCAACAAGAAAAGCAGTGACACAATGGGCCAGCCATATTAGACCGGCTGGAGGCCAGAATGATTGGCCGGCCCAGTGGAGACATGTGTTGTGGTGACGGCGTCACACTAAAAAAACTAAAGTTTATTTTTTATTTCAAATTTATTTTATTTTTTATTCTATAGGAATATACTTTAAAATCATAAAATTAGTTAATAAATTTTTGAAGTCGTGAATTTTAAAGTTCTTATTGTAATTTAAAAAAATGTTGATAGCCCTAAAAAACACGTTTCAACCGTGTCTTAAAAAAATGTTTCTAACATTTAAAAACGTTTATACAATCTAAAATAAATGTGCCGAAAAAAAGGAGAAAAGGACGGAGAAAAAAAAACCCGCATGAACTGCTATAGTGCTCGGCCGGCTCGGTTGTGCCGCACTTTGAGCGGAGGTACCATATCTTTTTTATGAGAAACAAGGGGACCTGGGGAGCAACTAGTTGGCGAGCATTCTTTTGGGAGCCTCCCAACGATCACTTGAGGGTGGGCTGAGAGCGCACCACTTGGCGCGCGCTCTCTCAGCCGTTGCCACGTGTCGCGCTCTGGGCGCTTTCTTCAGGTTTTTCGCATGCGTTTTCGGCTTTTTAAACGGGGTTTTCCAGGTTTTTTTGACTTTTTGGTTTTCCACTTTTTTGAGTGATCCAAGATCACATTGAGTAGTCCATAGGAAAACCAATAATATTAAAAGGGGAAGAGGTGTTGCTTAATGATCCACTTGCTCAAGTGCTTAGTGATATTGCTCCCAAACCCTCAGCCACTTTCTCTATCCAAATATGTCCAAAACCTAAACTCCAACTCGGCCCCACCGATATTTCCTATCTGGAGCCACCGAGTTCATTTTGACATAGCCACTGCTAAAATCCTAACAATTCGGTCACACCGATATGGATCTCGGTCTCACCGAGATGGCCATGCCAACACTCTGTGACTTGTTGCATCCACTTCAGTCCCACCGAGTTGGCTTGATTGATTCTATGTTGCTCATTGCATTCACTTCGGTCCCACCGAGATTATGCAATTGGTGCCACCGAGATGAAGTTTTCCCTAAGCCCTAGCACATCGGTCCCACCGAGATTCCTAACGTTCACATTTTTGTACAGATCGGTGCCACTGAAATGGGTCAAAAGTGTGTAACGGTTGGATTTTGTGTGGAGGCTATATATACCCCTCCACCCCTCCTTCATAAGTGAAGAGAGCCATTGATATGTCCATTTTGCATCATGTTTTCGTACTGTTGTTTATTATGTTTTTATGCATAATAATGCTTTTTGGAGTAATTCTAATGCCTTTTCTCTCATAATATGCAAGGTTTACACAAAGAGGGAGAACGACAGCAGTTGGAATTCTGGACCTGAAAAAGTTACATCAGAGTTACCTATCCTGAACATCTTCAAATGAGCTGTAAATTTATGGAGAATTATTTTGAAATATATGAGGAATATTGGAGCAAATAACTACCAAAGGGGGCCCACCAGGTGGGCAGAACCCACCTGGGCGCGCCAGGGAGCCCAAGGGCGCCATGGTGGGTTGTGCACTCCTCGGCCCACCTCCGGTGCCCCTCTTCTGGTATATAAGTCATTTTGACCTAAAAAAATAAGAGGAGGACTTTCGGGACGAAGCGCCGCCGTCTCGAGGCAGAACTTGGGCAGGAGCACTTTGCCCTCCGGTGGAGCGATTCCGCCTGGGGAACTTCCCTCCCGGAGGGGGAAATCATCGTCATCATCATCACCAACAACTCTCCCATCTTTGGAAGGGCCATCTCCATCAACATCTTCAACAGCACCATCTCCTCTCAAACCCTAGTTCATCTCTTGTGTTCAATCTTTGTACCGGAATCTTACATTGCTGCTTGTGGGTGACTAGTAGTGTTGATTACATCTTGTAGTTGATTACTATATGGTTTATTTGGTGGAAGATTATATGTTCAGATCCATTATATTATTTAATACCCTCTGATCTTGAACATGATTATTATTTGTGAGTAGTTACTTTTGTTCTTGAGGTCACGGGAGAAGTCAAGTTGCAAGTAATTATGTGAACTTGATATTTGTTCGATATTTTGATGATATGTATGTTGTGATTCCCTTAGTGGTGTCATGTGAACATCGACTACATGGCACTTCACCATATTTGGGCCTAAGAGAATGCATTGTGGAGTAGTAATTAGATGATGGGTTGCTAGAGTGACAGAAACTTAAACCCTAGTTTATGCGCTATTTCGTAAGGGACCGGTTTGGATACAAAAGTTTAATGCTATGGTTAGATTTTATCTTAATACTTTTCTCGTAGTTGCGGATGCTTGCGAGGGGGTTAATCATTAGTAGGAGGTTTGTTCAAGTAAGAACATCACCTAAGCACCGGTCCAGCCACATATCAAATTATCAATGTAGCGAACATGAATCAAACCAACATGATGAAAGTGATATGATGAAAATCCCGTGTACCCTCAAGAACGCTTTGCTTATCATAAGAGACCATTCTGGCTTGTCCTTTGCCACAAAAGGATTGGGCTACCTTGCTGCACTTTATTTACCGTCACCGTTACTTGCTCGTTACAAATTATCTTGCTATCAAACTATCTGTTACCGACAATTTCAGTGCTTGCAGAGAATACCTTGCTGAAAACCACTTGTCATTTCCTTCTGCTCCTCGTTGGGTTCGACACTCTTACTTATCGAAAGGAATATGATTGATCCCCTATACTTGTGGGTCATCAAGGCTATTTTCTGGCACCGTTGCCGGGAGTGAAGCGCTCTTGGTAAGTGGAAATTGGTAAGGAAAAATTATTACTACGTGCTGAAATTTATCGTCATTTCTACTATGGAGAACAATCCTTTGAGGGGTTTGTTCGGGGTATCTTCACCTCGACTGGAACCACAATTAATTTCCCCTCAACCTACTGCACCTACTAAAAATATTGGTTATGAAATTCCTTCGGGTATGATAGAACAACTGCTAGCTAATACTTATGCAGGAGATGGAACTGAACATCCTGATATGCACTTGATATATGTAGATGAAATTTGTGGATTATTTAAGCTTGTAGGTTTACCCGGAGATGAAGCTAAGAAGAAGGTTTTCCCTTTTTCCCGGACATGAAGCTAAGATGATATTGGATCTTGGAACTGGAATCGATTGAAATTGGAATTCCACCAAAAAAAATATCCTATGCATCTAGTTCATCGTGATCAGAATTACATATATAATTTTTAGCCTCGTGAAGGAGAAAGTATCTCTCTAGCTTGGGGGAGGCTTAAGTCAATGTTATATTCATGCCCCAATCATGAGCTATCAAGAGAAATTATTATGCAGAATTTTTATGCTCGGCTTTCTCGTGATGATCAATCCATGCTCGATACTTCTTGTACTGGTTCTTTTATGAAGAAGACTATTGAATTCAGGTGGGATCTTTTAGAAAGAATTAAATGCAGCTCTGAAGATTGGGAACTCAACGAAGGTAAAGAGTCAGGTATTAAGCTTAAGTTTGATTGTGTTAAATCTTTTGTGAATACCAATGCTTTTCACAAGTTTAGCACTAAATATGGACTTGACTCTGAGACAGTAGCATCTTTCTATGAATCATTTGCTACTCATGTTGATCTCCCCAAGGAGAAGTGGTTTAAATATCATCCACCTATTAAAGAAGAAATTAAAGAACCGGTTATAGCTAAAGACATTTACAATGTTGACCGAGTTATTCCTACTGCTTATATTGAAAAACCACCTTTCCCTATATTAGGATAAAGGAACATGCTAAGGTCTCAACCGTGGTCAATAAAAGTAATATTAGAGCACCTAAACCTGCTGAACAAATTAAAGTAGAACCTAGTGTTGCTATGATTAAAGATCTCTTGGCACAAAATATAGATGGACGTGTTATTTGCTTCTGTGATGAAGCTGCTAGAATTGCTAAACCAGATGAAAAAGATAAGCATAGACCTGTTGTTGGCATGTATGTTGTCTCGGTCAAAATAGGAGATCATTGTTATCATGGCTTATGTGACTTAGGTGCTAGCGTGAGTGCTATTCCTTTTACCTTATACCAAGAAATTATGAATGATATAGCACCCGCTGAAATAGAAGACATAGATGTTGCTATTAAACTTGCCAATAGAGACACCATCACACCACTTGGGATTGTTAGAGATGTTGAAGTCTTGTGTGGGAAAATAAAATACCCTACTGATTTTCTAGTTCCTGGTTCCCCACAAGATGACTTTTGTCCCATTATCTTTGGTAGGCCTTTCTTGAACACTGTCAATGCTACTATAGATTGTCTTAAACAAACTGTCAGCGTTCGCTTTGGTGATGAGTCTCGTGAATTTAATTTTTCCAAGTTTAATAGGTAACCTCATAAGAAAGAATTACCTAATAAGGATGAAATAATTGGTCTTGCTTCTATTGTCGTGCCTCCTACTGATCCGCTAGAACAATATTTGCTTGACCATGAAAACGATATGCATATGCATGAAAGAAATGAAATAGATAAAATCTTCTTTGAACAACGACCTCTGCTTAAACATAATTTGCCTATTGAAACTTTAGGAGGACCTCCTCTGCCTAAAGGTGATCATGTGTTTGAACTAAAACAATTGCCATACACTTTGAAATATGCTTATCTTGATGAGAAAAAGATATATCCTGTTATTATTAGTGCTAACCTTTCAGAACATGAAGAAGAAAGATTATTGAAAATTCTGAAGAAACACCGAGCTGCTATTGGATATACTCTTGATGATCTTAAGGGCATTATGATACGTCTCCAATGTATCTATAATTCTTGAGTGTTCCATGCTATTATATTATCCGTTTTGGATGTTTTATATGCATTAATATATGCTATTTTATATTATTTTTGGGACTAACCTACTGACCTAGAGCCCAGTGCCAGTTTTTGTTTTTTCCTTGTTTTTGAGCTTCGCAGAAAAGGAATACTAAACGGAGTCCAAACGGAATAAAACTTCACGATGATTTTTCTTGGACCAGAAGACACCCAGGGGACTTGGAGTGTAAGTCACAAGAGCCACGAGGCGGCGGCAAGGGTGGAGTGCGCGCCCCCTACCTTGTGGGCCCCTCGGTGACTCTCTGACCTAGATCTTCCTCCTATATATTCACATATATCCCAAAACCCTCAGAAGCATCCACGAAAATACTTTTCCACCGCCGCAACCTCCTGTTCCTGTGAGATCCCATCTTGGGGCCCTTTTCCGGCATCCTGCCAGAGAGGGATTCGATCACGGTGGGCATCTACATCAACTCTATTGCCCTTCCGAGGAAGCGTGAGTAGTTTACCTCAGACCTACAGGTCCATAGCTAGTAGCTAGATGGCTTCTTCTCTCTCTTTGATTCTCAATACCATGTTCTCCTCAATGTTCTTGGAGATCTATCCGATGTAATCTTCTTTTGTGGTGTGTTTGTCGAGATCCGTTGAATTGTGGATTTATGATCAGCTTATCTATGAATATTATTTGAATCTTCTCTGAATTCTTATATGCATGATTTGATATCTTCGTATTTCTCTTCGAATTATCATTTGGTTTGGCCAACTAGATTGGTCTTTCTTGCAATGAGAGAGGTGTTAGCTTTGGGTTCAATCTTGCATGATTTCAGCCAGTGACAAAGTAGGGGTAGCGAGACACGTATTGAATTGTTGCCATCAAGGATAAAAAGATGGGGTATTCATCATATTGCTTGAGTTTATTCCTCTACATCATGTCATCTTACTTAAGGCGTTACTCCGTTCTTTATGAAGTTAATACTCTAGATGCATGCTGGATAGTAGTCGATGTGTGGAGTAATAGTAGTAGATGCAGGCAGGAGTCGGTCTACTCAACACGGACATGATGCCTATATTTCATAATCATTGCCTTGGATATCGTCATAACTTTGCGCTTTTCTATCAATTGCTCCACAGTAATTTGTTCACCCACCGTATTATTTGCCTTCATGAGAGAAGCCTCTAGTGAAACCTATGGCCCCCGAGTCTATTTTCCATCATATTAGTTTCCGATCTACTATTTTGCAATCTTTTATTTTCAGATCTATAAACCACAAAACCCATAAATATTTTATCTTTTGTTTAGTTTTATCTATCTCTATCAGATCTCACCTTTGCAAGTGACCGTGAAGGGATTGACAACCCCTTTATCGCGTTGGGTGCAAGTGTTTGATTGTTTGTGTAGGTGCATCTATTGGGGACTTGCGCATTTCTCCTACTGGATTGATACCTTGGTTCTTAACTGAGGGAAATACTTATCTCTACCGTGCTGCATCACCCTTTCCTCTTCAAGGGAAAAACCAACGCAAGCTCAAGAAGTAGCAAGAAGAATTTCTGGCGCCGTTGCTGGGGAGATTTACGCCAAGTCAAGACTAGTCTCCCGTCAACTTGCCAATTTCTGGCGCCGTTGCCGGGGAGATCTATGTCAAGCCTACCAAGTACCCATAATAAAACTCTCATCTCTTGCATTACATTATTCGCCATTTGCCTCTCGTTTTCCTCTCCCCCAGTTCTAAAATGATTTTCAAAAAGATTTGCCTTTTTATTTGCCTTCTTTTCGTTTGCCCTTTATGTCTTACTTGGTTTGTTTGTTTGCTTGCTGGGCATAATTGTGTATTTATTGAAATTCTGAAACAAAAAGTTTATGGATCCTCATCCACTTGCTAATCTTTTTAAGAGATCCAATTATGATGAACCAATTGCTAGTGAGTTGAGTGCACTAGATTATCTTTATGAGGTTTTGCTTGAAATTCGTGAATCTGAAAATTGTGATGAAGTGTTGAAAAAAGAAAATTATAAAGTGATTCACGATAGCTCCTTGAATGAAAAGCATGATTGCAATGATGTTATTATAAATTCTATTAATGTCAATTGTGTTAATGATATGCAAAACCCTAAGCTTGGGGATGCTAATTTTGCTATGTCTACTACCTGTTGCAATGATCATGATTGGGGTGATTCTTCTTATGATCTTGAAAATTTATTTAAGCCCCATGATGAATATAAGATTGATAATAATGTTTGCAATAATATTGAAAGTGGGTTTGGAAGAGTGTCAACTTTAGATCCCACATATTTGGAGAATGTTCAATCTTATGAAATTTTTGATAAAAGTGGGTTCGGAGAAGTCATGACTTTAGTTAATGTTAATCCCACTATTTTGGAAGAGTGTCAACTTCGCATGCATGCGGATCGTCTTGAGAGTATGTTATGTGATAACTATATTGTTGAATTTTCTTATGATCCTACTTGTAATTATTATGAGAGAGGAAAATATGGTTGTAGAAATTTGCATGTTACTAAATTACCTCTCTTCATGTTGAGATTGCTATTGTCTCTTTCTTCTTCCTTGCATATGCTAGTTTTTGCTTGCCTTGATAATTTGTTTGCTTATAAAATGCCTATGCATAGGAAATATGTTAGACTTAGACGTGTTTGTCACATGTTTTATGATGCTCTCTTTGTGCTTCAGTTCTTCTCTTTTATGTGAGCATCATTGAAATTATCAATGCCTAGCTAGGGGCGTTAAACAATAGCACTTGTTGGGAGGTAACCAATTTTACTTTTGTTCTTGCTTTTTGCTTCTATTTTTTTGAATAAATTTTTCATCTAGCCTCTGGTTAGATGTTTTTTGGTGTTTCGATTAGTGTTTGTGCCAAGTAAGACCTTTGGGATGGCTTACGGTGATAGTTGATTTGATCTTGCTGAAAAACAGAAACTTTTGCGCCCAGTAAAATAATTTTCATAATTCACAGAAGTGTGCTTTTGATCTGAATTTCTTACACAAGATTGATACACAAATTGCCTAGGTTGTCCTAGGTTTTTAGAATTTTTGGAGTTACAGAAGTATTCGAAGTTTTCAGATTGCTACAGACCGTTCTATTTTTGACAGATTCAGTTTTTCTTGTGTTGTTTGCTAATTTTGATGAATCTATCACTAGTACAACGAGCTCCTAAAGAAACGGTTTTTAACCCCTTTCGGCGACGACATTTGGAATCGTCGCCAAATGAGTGTGGGTGATAGGGGGTCCTTCCCACACGCCCCAGAAACCGTCGGGGATATGCCCTCCTGGCACACACGTTTGACAAAATGAGGCCGTGTGCGACCGGCGAGCGCTCAAATATGGAAATATGTACAGTAGAGCTAAAAAAATACAATTATACAGCAAAATTGTTTCCGGTCGCAAGTACATCCCACATAGTCAGTCCCCGCTAAACGTTTCCATTCGTATGCACATCCCACACATTCGCTCCAAGGAAAACGTTTCCGTTCACAGGTACATCACACACAATTTTTCCCGTTAAATCACTTGCGTTATTGAATATATCACACACGGTCCATGGAAGAAATTGTGTGGCAAAGGATGTCCATCACACACAGTTTTCATGTGGTAAACGTTTGCGCAAGGTGGACTAACGCAAACAATTTTCAAGAGAAAGTCGTGTGCGATTGTTCATTGATCCAACACGGTTTATTCCTAGAAACTGTGTGCGTTGCCTGAGGTCATCACCCATGGTATTTTTTCAACAACCGTTTGCAATAGCAAGACCCAATTAGCAGGCTAATTCGCCACTAGCAGGCTAATTATCCGATTATTCATAATCCATTTATTAATCTAATTGATAGTTCATATTAAGCACACAATATATTTTATTTTCATAATTGAAATACATCAGAGTACAACACATATAGCTTCAGCAGTCAGCTACCCCATTACACAACTACACCAGGACCAAGTTTCACATGCAAAATCTATAACCTTTCGAAATTAGCATCATAGACGGTACATAGACAGATGTATCTCATCTAGAAAACTGCTGAAGCAGAAGGCGAATATTGATCCTTCATTGATGTTGAAGGTCTTTGTAACTTTAGGCCAGTGCCTGTGGATGATTGACCGTCCATCCTTCGTCCTCTTCAGGAACACTTCAATATTGAACCGTGGGTGTTGTATTAATACCTTCCTCGCCTCCTGACCATACAGGTGGTTTGAGAGGTAATCATCAGTGAACTGCTTTGGAAAGGCCTGAAAACAAGGATGTGCATAAATATCTTCTCTATATTGGAAATGGGGCAAAGGAATAAAAAAGGCAAGGTATAATAGTTAGTACCATCCTGTAGTGAACTGATGTCTTCTTCATTGTGCAGACAAAGATCTTGTTGTTTTTTGTCGCTAATTTCTTTATCCTAACAATCTTTCTGAGTTTCTTGACTTGACTGATATTCATGGACACCTCATTTCCCCATATGCAAAAGGGTCGAACAGTGGGTCAAAACCTCTGACAGCAGGTCCTACATGTGCAAGACCAAATTGTTAAAAACCTAAATATTAGAATGGTTCCTGCAATTGCACAATAATGTGCTATTAGACAACGGACCATGCACGTGCTAACCTCGATTGTAAACCTCAGTGCTTCCCATTGTTTCCCTGCAACACATATAAGGTAGTTAGTCATCAGGTTAAGTAAGGGTTCGCATGCTATCAGTAAAATATGTTGATGAAAAATAATCACATTGCAGATTCATCAGATTAATTCAAGCCACACGGAAAACCCATTTATCCAAACCAAGCATGATTAAGAACTAGGAAATATAGCACCTGTATATGTTTCTCATGTATTAAGTGCAGCCAAATTCGATTTATTCCTCACATGCACAACAATACAAAATTCTACCCATAACAATTGGACATCGCATTGCAGAATTGAACCAAGCAGTTAACTAAACACCACAACAAATGAACCAAACATTAACTGAGCACCACATTGCACAATATAACATACTCCTAATTGAAGATCAGACAGTTAACCAAACAGTTAACTACAGCCAATTGTAGCAATTGTATTTGTTTCTCATGTATTGACTACAGCCAAATTCAATTTATTCCTTACATGGTATACAATAACAGAATGCACCCAGAATTTTGTAAAGATAAATTCGATTTATTTCTCACATGGAAGACAATACAAAATTGCAGCCTGAAGAATTGAACATCACATTTGCAGAATTGAACAGAACAGTTAACTGAAGACGACAACTAATTAACAAAACAGTTAATAAGTGAGCACCACACTGCACGACATATAGAACATATACACTAGAGCAACAGATTGCATGGTAAAATTAGATAGCACAATTCACTAGAATTTGTGAAGGAAAGGCAGGAGCAGCACATGCGACGGGTAAACCGAGCATGCTTAACCGGTGTAGCTAGCAAATGGCAAAGTGCTCCTTCAAGATATGTGGATCGGCACGAATGGCAGCCATCGCGACCTCATCCGCGCGTGCGGCTGCGATTTGCTTCTCCGCTGCCAAATGCTCCTTGAGGTCATGTCTATACTGCATGCACCATGGCTTAGGCCGGTGCTTATTTGGTGGAGGGGTCGGCGATTTGGGTGGAAGGTGCCGCGCTCGCGCCGGCGGTTGGGGCATGTGGGATGTGGAAGGAGGAGGAGGATGGGGGTCGGGTGTGGATTACCTGCCTGGATAGGCGAGGCCGAGGAGCATGAAGGAGGGTTGCCGGCGAGGAGGCGGCGGCGCTGCAAGCAAGGAGTGAAGGTCTCAACTTGGAAAGGAAGGCGGAAAGAGGGGAAATGTGGCTTTTGGTAAGAGGGAGGGGGCGGGGAGGTAGATATTTCCGTGGAAGCCGAAAATTTTGAATCGCTTCAGCCAAAAAACTGGCGCACACAGTGTCATCAGACACGGTCCCTTATTCCGAACTGTGTACGATATGTGAACATCACAAACGATTTAGATAGCTTAACCCGTGTGTGTTGAGTTTGAACGTCAAAATTTTTGGTTTGAATTTCCCTGGTTATAGTGGTCATCCACGTCATTGCACAATTTGGGTACACAAAGGAGACTAACTTCTTAATCGAGCAAGTTCAGCAATTAAACAGAGCTAGCTGACCTAAACATTACTCTAACAAATAAATACCGGCGCTCTTAATTAAACAAAACAAAGAGTAGTACTACGACTGCTGCTCGTCGATCTCCGCCGCCGCCTCCATGTCCAGCTCGCGCTCGACGGTCTCCTGGGGAAGCGGCTCCATGGCGTCAATTGCACCATACCCGGCAAGCATCTCGCCATCCGCGTCCGCCATATCTTTGGTATAGGCCACCACGAGCTGGGCGTGGGCGGCCGTGATATGGGCTCTGGCGGGCTCCGTCGTGGCAAGGTATGCCGCGCATGAACGGACGGTTGCTCGAACTCTCTCAGCGATTGCCAGCTCTTCGGCCGTGGGTTGCAGACAGTTGGGTACACCTTCTATCACAGATCCGAAGGCAAGACATTCGTTGCTTAGTATGGATCCTTTCTAGAGAAGGATTTTCTCTCGAAAGAAGTGAGTGGGAGGAAAGTAGAACTTGATGAGGTAACTGTACCTGCTCCCTTATTGGAAAGTAGTTCATCACAGAAATCTGTTCCTGTGACTCCTACACCAATTAGTGAGGAAGATAATGATGATGATCATGTAACTTTAGATCAAGTTACTACCAAACCTCGTAGGTAAACCAGAGTAAGATCCGCACCAGAGTGGTACGGTAATCCTGTTCTGGATGTTATGTTACTAGACCATGACGAACCTACGAACTATGAAGAAGCGATGGTGAGCCAAGATTCCGCAAAATGGCTTGAGGCCATGAAATCTGAGATGAGATCCATGTATGAGAACAAAGTATGGACTTTGATTGACTTGCCCAATGATCGGCGAGCCATTGAGATTAAATGGATCTTCAAGAGGAAGACGGACGCTGATAGTAGTGTTACTATCTACAAAGCTAGAATTTTCGCAAAAGGTTTTCGACAAGTTTAAGGTGTTGACTACGATGAGAGTTTCTCACCCGTATCTATGCTTAAGTCTGTCTGACTCATGTTAGCAATTGCCGCATTTTATGAAATCTGGCAAATGGATAAACAAAACTGCATTCCTTAATGGATTTATTAAAGAAGAGTTGTATATGATGCAACCAGAAGGTTTTGTCAATCCTAAAGGTGCTAACAAAATATGCAAGCTCCAGCGATCCATCTATGGACTGGTGCAAGTATCTCGGAGTTGGAATATACACTTTGATAAGTTGATCAAAGGATATAGTGTTATACAGACTTGCGGTGAAGCCTGTATTTACAAGAAAGTGAGTGGGAGCACTACAGCATTTCTGATAGGTATATGTGAATGACATATTGTTGATCGGAAATAATGTAGAATTATTCTGCAAAGCATAAAGGAGTGTTTGAAAGGAGTTTTTTCAAAGAAAGACCTCGGTGAAGCTGCTTACATATTGAGCATCAAGACCTATAGAGATAGATCAAGACGCTTGATAAGTTTTTTCAATGAGTACATACCTTAACAAGATTTTGAAGTAGTTCAAAATAGAACAGTCAAAGAAAGAGTTCTTGCCTGTGTTACAAGGTGTGAAATTGAGTAAGACTCAAAGCCCGACCACGACAGAAGATAGAAAGAGAATGAAAGTCATTCCCTATGCCTTGGCCATAGGTTCTATAAAGTATGCCATGCTGTGTACCAGATCTATTGTATACCCTACACTGATTTTGGCAAGGGAGTACAATAGTAATCTAGGAGTAGATCACTGGACAACGGTCAAAATAATCCTTAGTGGAATAAGGATACGTTTCTCGATTATGGAAGTGACAAAAGGTTCGTCGTAAAGGGTTACGTCGATGCAAGTTTTGACACTAATCTAGATGACTCTAAGTCTCGGTTTAGATACATATTGAAAGTGGGAGCAATTAGCTAAAGTAGCTCCGTGCAGAGCATTGTAGACATAGAAATTTGCAAAATACTTACGGATCTAAATGTGACAGACCCGTTGACTAAAATTATCTCACAAGCAAAACATGATCACACCTTAGTACTCTGTGGGTGTTAATCACATAGCGATGTGAACTAGATTATTGACTCTAGTAAACCCTTTGAGTGTTGGTCACATAGAGATGTGAACTATGGGTGTTAATCACATTGTGATTATTGATGTTAAACCACATGGCAATGTGAACTAGATTATTGACTCTAGTGCAAGTGGGAGACTGAAGGAAATATGCCCTAGAGGCAATAATAAAGTATTATATATTTCCTTATATCATGATAAATGTTTATTATTCATGCTAGAATTGTATTAACCGGAAACATAATACATGTGTGAATATATAGACAAACAGAGTGTCACTAGTATGCCTCTACTTGACTAGCTCGTTAATCAAAGATGGTTATGTTTCCTAGCCATAGACATAAGTTGTCATTTGATTAACGAGATCACCTCATTAGGAGAATGACGTGATTGACTTGACCCATTCCGTTAGCTTAGCACTCGATCGTTTAGTATGTTGCTATTGCTTTCTTCATGACTTATACGTGTTCCTATGACTATGAGATTATGCAACTCCCGTTTACCGGAGGAACACTTTGTGTGCTACCAAATGTCACAACGTAACTGGGTGATTATAAAGGTGCTCTACAGGTGTCTCCAAAGGTACTTGTTGGGTTGGCGTATTTCGAGATTAGGATTTGTCACTCCAATTGTCGGAGAGGTATCTCTGGGCCCACTCGGTAATGCACATCACTATAAGCCTTGCAAGCATTGTGACTAATGAGTTAGTTGCGGGATGATGTGTTACGGAACGAGTAAAGAGACTTGCCGGTAACGAGATTGAACTAGGTATCGAGATACCGACGATCAAATCTCGGGCAAGTAACATACCGGTGACAAAGGGAACAACGTATGTTGTTATGCGGTCTGACCGATAAAGATCTTCGTAGAATATGTGGGAGCCAATATGGGCATCCAGGTCCCGTTATTGGTTATTGACCGGAGACGTGTCTCGGTCATGTCTACATAGTTCTCGAACCCGTAGGGTCCGCACGCTTAACGTTACGATGACAATTTTATTGAGTTTTGATGTACCGAAGGAGTTCGGAGTCCCAGATGAGATCGGGGACATGACGAGGAGTCTCAAAATGGCCAAGACGTAAAGATCGATATATTGGATGACTATATTCAGACTTCAGAAAGGTTCCGAGTGATTCGGTTATTTTTCGGAGTACCGGAGAGTTACGGGAATACGTATTGGGCCTTATTGGGCCATACGGGAAAGAAGAAAAAGGGCCTCAAGGGTGGCCGCAGCCCTCTCCTTGGTCTGGTCCGAATTGGACTAGGGAAGGGGGGCGCCCCCTTCCTTCCTTCTCTTTTTCCCTTCCTCTTTTCCTATTCCATATGGGAGGTGGAATCCTACTAGGACTAGTACAATGCCCGTGCGTTGCCACGGGCCTTTTAATTTTTTTTCTGATTGCATACATAAGCTATGCACTTCCAATTTCACATGTATAGGAAAAATTTACAGTAACAATCGAAAAATGTACTTGATGCAATGTATTTTCATTATTCCACTTCACTTACATCTCCTAAAATATCAGGAATATTGTCTTCAGCTTCCTTCGCACAGTACTTGAGCAATTATAGTAAAAAAATCTTCGTTGACTTGTAACCATCTTACATGAGTACTTCATGCAGTTAGCATGAAGATTTCACATGAAAATGTAAGAACGTGCAAACATAGAGTACTCAACTTGTAAATTGGATGGACCAATTTTTTACCATTCCATGAGAGCATATTAAAATCAAAAACAAAATAACTCAACACATTAATGGAATAAATAAATATTTATTATCTCGATTATAATGATGATAAATAATTGTATGTATCTTGAATATAAAAATAGAATAGACAAAAATGAACAGCCTCCCGCAAAAAGGAAAAGCCACTCCTCGCCTCTCACCACACAAGCACATCACACATCCCTTATCCCCGCCGCATAAGGCACAACATCTGCAACTCACATGGCGTAGTCTTCACCTTCTCTCCCTGCCACTGCGCCTCTTGTCCCATCACAACACGTCCCCCGGCTCCTCTCCCCACCAACCATCGCTTCCTTTCCCTGTCTATGGGTCGATCTGTAGCGTAGATAAGCGACTTGCTGGCCTAAATTCTATTGTCTGCATGCAATGGCTGATGGACCACGCCCGACCGAGGAAAGCAGCAAAGGGGCCATAGGTAACAGGCATCGACAACATCGGTGGAACCAGAAACAATGCCATCAAACATGAGCGACGACCTTGACCAAGCTCCATGTAGGTTAGTTCTTCCCCTTTCTTGTCATGTTTTCTCCCTGTTCTCAAATGAATTATTCATATATTCAACAAACGTAAAGAAAAATAATAATCTCACGTATATCTATCAAATAAAAATTGTGCAGCAAACTTGCAGTGAACTTTGCTGATAGTGAATTTAATTGCTTATATGATGAATGCAGAAAGAATTTCTAAGAGATAGTAACAACTGACATGAAGTAAATCCGGTAGTTCATTGTTGATTAGAAATATATGCTAATATGGCTCAGAGATGCAATAGAACAATGGAAGGGTTGCACTTGAAGATCAAATAGGACAACTCTGAGCAGTCTATGGTCACAAATTGTTTGGGCCCTAGATCTCAAGCATCAACTCTAACAGGAAGGGAATAAAGTGAACCAACTTCACAAGAAACAAAAATATTGGATTTCTATTTATATGATATGGGAGTCGTAGACAATTGACATGTGATGATATTTCATGCTTGTGATGTGGTAGATAAATGCATCTCCTCGTCATCTTTCTATTCCCCTCCCTATCTCACAATCGTTTCTTCCTCATGTGTTCCTCATGGGGCCAAGCATAATCATTGATATGAATAGACATTAAAATATCAAATCACTACAACCAACAACCCATCATCTGCTCCAAAATTGACCACAAGAAATAAACCAATTGCCACAGACTGAAGTACAACCAAGGCTTCAGATTGCAAATAAAATAAAATAAAATGTGCTCCATTATTTTAGCTAAAATAACGGGAAAATGTATTATTAGTTTTTTTCGCATTGCCAGTGATGTATATGCTTGTAACATAATCACAGTCTCTTCAAAAATTAACATATCACTTCTCATTTTAGAAAGTTTTGAGTGTTACACGCATATAAATATAAGACTTAACTCAATTGCCAATAATGTGAGCTTGACAGAACTAATGGATAGTGTGATGCATTCCCCAATCATTGACTTTGAAATTTCAGAAATGGGAAGATTATAACTAACCAGTTGAAAGAAACTTCAGTCAAAGATGCCAGTACAACTCCACCGAAAAATGCTATGAGAGAACCTACTACCAGTAAATAAGGTGTCTGCAAGAACAAAACAACATAAGTATCTTTTTCTGCGTATTTCATTTGTCAGTGCGGACCACTTACGAAATCTTGAAATAAAATACCTGGCAAGGAAGAAGACAGAGAGTAGACAAGGGCACCATGGTGTGCGTCAAGGAGACAACCACCTTTCCCAAACTCAGTTTCCTGTTTGTGTGTCTCGAGCCTTCAGGGACAATGTTTTTTTCCTTCCTCATTTAGTGCCAATAGCAGGTGGGTTGGCGTTTGATTGATGTGCCTCAGTTTCTTCTGGAAAAGCACATTGACTCAGCTTCAGCTTCACATGTAGTTAAGTGAAGAAGAAGAAGAAACGATAACACGCGGTATATATGTCCATACTTTAGTCAGTCAAAGTAATCTTTTTGAAAGTTTTGTTCAGCTATTGAATTTATAAGTCGAACATATATTATAACACTAAAAGCCTCTTCTGCTGCTCCATCAATAATAGTCCAGAAATAGCAAGCAAGTGAACAAAATACAGTGATGTGTGTGTAGATTGTCAGGATTCATCATTGCACATCATTTTTCTCTCGATACTACATATGCAAGCACATGATATTGATATGCCAACATTTCTGAATAAGCGCCATATTTTCAGCTTGCTAAAACTCAAAAAATACATAAGCTCGGAAAATGCATGAAGGAAAGAAAACTCAGAAAATACAGAAGTTCTAAAACATGCAGACTTGTTCATACTAAATCAGTACCCACGTTTACCCATCAATACTACCTGTTTATTTTGACGAACTGTCAAACCTATAAGGAATTTGTTTACTTCTATAAATTACAGAAATAACATTATGAAAGATGCATTTAGGTACAGAGTTATAGGTAACTAACATGAATTGGATCTTGTAGGCCCCTGTTACCTGTATATATCTGTCTCAAGTCTTAACAGCTCCAGCTCTTAGACAAACATAAAAACAATGTTAAATTCAAATGCCTTAAAAAACCACATGAATGAAATTTTGTATCGACGTGAACAACTATCAAGTCACACACCAAAAATGTCTATTACAGGATAGGAATTTTGTTGCTTCCCTCCAACCCCAATTGTAATCAAATTTTGACAAAAGAATGAATTACCACAGTGATCAATCACCTGAAGGACTTGAAATCACAGTGATAAATCCACATTCTTCCTCAGGTCTTTACTTTGAAACCGGGTTTGCCATGCTGCTTACAAAAGAGAAATGCTAGAAGCAGAAACTTCAGGTCTCTAGCAAGTCCAAAGTCAAACAAATTCAGAAGTTACTTCTAGTTCATTTCACTAACTAAGCCAAAACTAATCAAGGCAACTCACATGTGGGGAAATCCTCAAATTTTTGCAGTCCCAACTTAGAACTGAGAGAACTAAGTGAAAGTAGCACCTTTCTTCTACGCACCGCAACGGTCCTGTATGAAAGAAAAATAAGAGTGTCACTTGGCTTCACCATGTACCTATATTTTGTTAGCCCCGCGACGCAAGTTGAGAGGTGAGAGGTGATTCATTTTTCAAGAGAATTAGTCAAACTCTAATATCTTCACCATGTACTGAACTTTGTCGAGATGAGATGATTCAGTTGCCTAGTTTACAAAGGTTAGATGATCTGATTTGATCAATTTTCCACTTAAACTAAATATCATTAAACTTCCGTTCAACTAAGCAGGGTGACATTCTGGGAGGCGTGGTGAACTTTTCTTCAGAGGTAGTTTTATGTTTCTTGCTTTTCACCTCTGCATTTTGGGCACCACCCAAATATATTTAACAAGAAAATACTTACAGTACTAATGAGAACCATGCATGTTGAGTTTCCTTCTTCTAGGGGCCCAAGATTAGGTGCCTGCAAAATAAGTCCCAAACTAAGGTACAGTACGGAAACAAAATATCCAAAATCGTATTAAAAAATATGCTATAAAGCAGTGAATGCCAACACTCTGTTCTACCCTTTTCGTAATCAAGAAAAGCACCAACAGAGCACGAAGCCAAGTAATGCATAGCAGATGAGTACGTGGTCCTAGAAATGACAATACCTTTACAATTTAAAATCAAAGATATCAAGAACGTGTTCTGTCTACAAGTACATATGCACTTTAATTGCTTACTTCTAGGCTTCGGCATGTAATCTATTTCCAGGAACCTCGTTCAGCTAGCAAGATTTCTCACACGATATTATTTTTTATAACCATATAGACTCAGTAACAATCAAAGTCAAAGAATGGTTGCCTGTGGTGGACAATCACAGTAACAAGATTTCTAGACTCTGTAACAATATTGTCAAGCATCCGAGTATCTTTGTTTTGATAATCAGGATACATGTGGTGGATAAACAGGTGCAGGAGCTCATTATTTAGGTGAGTGCAGATTTTCAAGTATCAGCACAAGAAACTCTTCTGTTGTAATACACTCTAGCTATGCCTGAAACAAATAGGATTATTGGAATGGTTTGCTCAACAAATTGTTACCCGAGTATTCACCTTTGTCTATTTTGAACAAATGGGTTGGATAGATTAGTTAGTATTGCGTCAATGAAAATAAGATCACATGTGAAGAAAATAATATTCAAACCTTCTTTCTCCGACACTATGAGAAATTTAGCTCTCTGACATATATAGATGAATGCATTATGAGAAAGTTTATCCCAACCATGAGAGATTGAGATTTACTCAATAGGATAGCTAAAACTTATAAGCAACCATTTTAGAAATGTAATAAAGACCTAAAGTGCACTCTCAAGTTACCTTTACCATAGTTTCTACAGAGGCCAATCCAATACCTCCCTGAATTGTTTAGCCCAGCACTGCTGGCCTCTTTTCCTTCATCCATATCACCCTGCAATGTAGGAAACTCCACTGAAATATTAAGATGTATATGAAAATCAGAATTCAAGCAGTTAGAATTTAGTAATGAACAATTAGGGTACTGCATAATATATTGCAATAGCTCATTAGGGTTAGGCCTCCGCAGTGAAGATGTCTCAGACAGTTACTCAAAGTGGCTATCAACCATGAATAAAATCGTTTCTCGCTTCATGGGCCAACTCTTACCAGAAACAGTGTGTGCTTCTGATTTCGGCGTGCAGAACACTACAGGCCGCGTGTCAGTTTATTGCTTGCTGAACATACCACCCAAATATGACTCCACTACAAAAATGACTTCAACGGTGCTACCACCCATCTCTCTCACCATCATATCAGGCAGGCGGGCGGGCAGGCAGTCTACAGACTCATCTCTTTCCACTACTGTTCTAGCCGGCATGCAGCAAACATTTCATTTCCCTGTCTAATTTTGGGAATTTTAGGTCTACCACTCTTGTGCACCATACTGACAAAATAGAAGACAAAAAACGTCCTGGCAATTTTTCACCTTGAATGCTAATCATGTTTTACAAATGCAATTATGTTTTGGAGCAGAAATATTGCATGTTTGGGAATTGATTAGTGGTAAGTAAGAGAAGAGGTTAATTATTATTACCGCGAGGACTTTCTTGTACTCGGAGATGATGAAGTGGACGTGGTCGTGGATCTCGAACTGCTGGGACCTGGCGGAGAAGGGCACCAGGTAGTAGTTGTTGACGAAGTCGTTGCCGCCAAGCGTGATGAGCACCAGCGACTGGCTCACGCGCTCCCTCGCCGCGTCCTCGCCGACGTACGCCGCTAGCCTCTGCTGGTAGTCCTGGAAGTTCTGCAGCTGCTGGGCGATCCTGATGATGTTCACCTGCACACGCACACATACAGCATTATTGTCATCTCCATTGCATTATTGTAGATACGTATACATGATTCGAGCATGTGTGTGTGCGTGCGCGTGGAGCTTACGAATTGCACGCCTGTGTCGTTGAGGATGCCGACGCCAGTGGACGCGAAGTTGGTGCCGACGAGCAGGTTCTCGCCGCGCATGTAGGGGCTCAGGTACGGCAGCGCGGGCTCTGCCCCGAGGTACTCGCCTGATCAAACATGTGGCAATGTCAAGAACTACTCTCCCAACCGAAAGAGAAATGGTGCAGCGGGGAGGATAACGTAGTGCAGGGCCGGTCCTGAGATTTCAGGGGCCCGGGGCTAGGTAACACAAAGGGGCCCTAATGCCACATAAAATATGAGCATTCATATTACCATTTTCTTGCCAAAAGATACTCCGTACACTATAACCTATGTTGCAAACATGTGACCTATCGAAAAAACAAGATCATAAACAGTAAAGGTAAAAGTTGCTCGCTCTTGTGATCTTGTCATCGACACTTATATTTCGAATATTAGGTAAACAAGGTACACTTTCATGCCCACTCAAATTGTTATCATCCTAAAATTTTCACTTGTTTTTTTAAACATTAACTAAAGCTAATTCTGGTTTTTTTAACATTAACTAAAGCTAATTCCTCGTAATTCGAAGCAGTTGTATCTATTCTAAAAACTGTCAAATTAGGAGCAGTCTTGCTAATTACTGGAGCAACGCATGGAAGTAGCAAACAACACATATGACAGATGAAATTATGAACACTACTGATTAAATAAAAAATGCAAAGCAAGGCAGGGAACAAGGTACCTGATCTGTACTCACGTGAATGGCTAGAAAATTAGAAATTGCAAGATCTTGTTGCTGCTTACAAGTCACCAACAAAAATCCATGTTCCTCTTTTTAAATCCCAGTGAACACGATTAATCAATCGGAGAGCGAGACAGACAGATGTAGGAGGATGACCAGCACGAACGAACGAATGATTTGAGAAGCCTGTAAAAGGAGGAACGGGATATGCACTACATAGGAAGTACAGTAGATGGGAATCCGTAAAACGCATTACAGCCAACACTCACAATTAGAGGAAGCGGACGCGAAGAGATGGAATAGAATCCAAGGAAACTGTGCGCGGCGTGCTGCCGTACTGCATGCGCCAAGATGAGAAATAATCGATCCATCACGAGGTCCTCGGCCAAGCGGCGGGGTCGTCGGCCAAGCGGCGACGGACGGAGTCCACGAGGCCCTTGCCTCGGCGCGCGTGGTAGGTTCCTGGAGGCGATCGATCACGACCGCAGGGCGCCGTACGCTTCGTCGCCGGTGACAAGCTTGGAGGGAAGAGAGGGATGGAGCGGCGGCGGCGGCGGGATGGATCTGCGGTGGCGAAGGGATGGAGGGCGGCGGCGAAGGGATCTGGTGTGCGAGTCGTGCGTGCGACTAGTCGCTCGAGGGCAGGAGGCCTCGCTCGTGCGATTCGTTCTCGGGGTTTTTTTTGCAGGTTTTTTTTATCGCTGGTTAATTTTCGTAGATTTTTTCTTCGTCGCTTGTCTCGGGCGCGATCGGTGGTTACGAAACGAGGAGCGCCGGGCCTGGTGGAGGACTCGGTACGTGGTTTTTTCGGTTCATAGCGGGTCAGCGTGAGGTGGGAGGAGGTACCAAAAAATGTACCAAAATAAACCGAGTGAGGTGGGACGAAAATAAACCTGGAACGGAGACTACCAACTGAGACATTAGGAGTAGAGACTAGGGAGTCCTAGTAGGACTCCACACTTGGTGCGCCCCCTCCTAGGGCCGGCCTCCTCCTCCCTTGCTCCTTTATATACGGGGGCAGGGGGCACCCCAGAGACACAACAATTGATCCTTGAGATCTCTTAGCCGTGTGCGGTGCCCCCCTCCACCATATTACACCTCGATAATACCGTTGCGGAGCTTAGGCGAAGCCCTACGTCGGTGCAACATCATCATCGTCACCACGCCGTCGTGCTGACGAAACTCTCCCTCAACACTCAGCTGGATCGGAGTTCGAGGGACGTCATCGAGTTGAACGTGTGTAGAACTCGGAGGTGCCGTACGTTCGGTACTTGATCGGTCGGATCGTGAAGACGTACGACTACATCAACCGTGTTGTGATAACGCTTCCGCTGTCGGTCTACGAGGGTACGTGGACAACACTCTCCCCTCTCGTTGCTATGCATCACCATGATCTTGCGTGTGCGTAGGAATTTTTTTGAAATTACTACGTTCCCCAACAGATCTTATGTCTAATCATGGCATGAATATTACGACACAAATGATTCAAAGCAATAATCTATCATTTGACATAAAAGTAATAATACTTCAAGCCTACTAATAAAGCAATCATGTCTTTTCAAAATAACATGGCCAAAGAAAGTTATCCCTACAAAATCATATAGTCTGGCTATGCTCCATCTTCACCACACAAAATATTCACATCATGCACAACCCCGATGACAAGCCAAGCAATTGTTTCATACTTTTGACGTTCTCAAGCCTTTTCAACTTTCACGCAATACATGAGCGTGAGCCATGGACATAGCACTATAGGTGGAATAGAATATGATGGTGGAGGTTGTGTGGAGAAGACAAAAAGGAAGAAAGTCTCACATCAACGCGGCTAATCAATGGGCTATGGAGATGCCCATCAATTGATGTCAATGCGAGGAGTAGGGATTTCCATGCAACGGATGCACTAAGAGCTATAAGTTTATGAAATCTCAAACTGAAAACTAAGTGGGTGTGCATCCAACTTGCTTGCTCATGAAGACCTCGGGCATTTGAGGAAGCCCATCATCGGAATATACAAGCCAAGTTCTATAATGAAAATTCCCACTAGTATATGGAAGTGATAACTCAAGAGACTCTCTATATGAAGAACATGGTGCTACTTTGAAGCACAAATGTGGTAAAAGGATAGTAACATTGCCCCTTCTCTCTTTTTCTCTCTTTTTTTGGCGCCTTCTCTTTTTTTGGCCTTTCTCTTTTTTTCGTCCGGAGTCTCATCCCGACTTGTGGGGGAATCATAGTCTCCATCATCCTTTCATCACTGGGGCAATGCTCTAATAATGGTTATCATCACACTTTTATTTACTTACAACTCAATATTACAACTCGATACTAGAACAAAGATATGACTCTATATGAATGCCTCTGGCGGTGTACCGGGATGTGCAATGATCTAGCGTAGCAATGACATCAAAAAACGGACAAGCCATGAAAACATCATGCTAGCTATCTTACGATCATGCAAAGCAATATGACAATAAATGCTCAAGTCATGTCTATGATGATGATGGAAGTTGCATGGCAATATATCTCGGAATGGCTATGGAAATGCCATGATAGGTAGGTATGGTGGCTGTTTTGAGGAAGATATCAGGAGGTTTATGTGTGATAGAGTGTATCGTATCACAGGGTTTGGATGCACCGGCGAAGTTTGCACCAACTCTCGAGGTGAGAAAGGGCAATGCGCGGTACCGAAGAGGCTAGCAATGATGGAAGGGTGAGAGTGCGTATAATCCATGGACTCAACATTAGTCATAAAGAACTCACATACTTATTGCAAAAATCTATTAGTCATCGAAACAAAGTACTACACGCATGCTCCTAGGGGGATAGATTGGTAGGAAAAGACCATCGCTCGTCCCCGACCGCCACTCATAAGGAAGACAGACAATAAATACCTCGTGCTCCAACTTCGTTACATAACGGTTCACCATACGTGCATGCTACGGGAATCACAAACCTCAACACAAGTATTTCTACAATCCACAACTACCCACTAGCATGACTCCAATATCACCACCTTTCTATCGCAAAACTATTGCAAGGAATCAAACATATCATATTCAGTGATCTACAAGTTTTATGTAGGATTTTATGACTAACCATGTGAATGACCAATTCCTGTCATCTCTCTAAATACACATAAGTGAAGCAAGAGAGTTTAATTCTTTCTACAAAAGATATGCCCACGCTCTAACAAATATAAGTGAAGAAAAAGAGCATTCTACAAATGGCGGTTTTCTATATGAAGAGAAACAGGCAATCCAAACTTCAAATGATATAAGTGAAGCACATGAAGCATTCTATAAAGCCATACTCAAAGATATAAGTGAAGTGCAAAGAGCATTCTATAAATAAACCAAGGACTATCTCATACCAGCATGGTGCATAAAAGAAAAGTGAAAACTAAAGGCAAAAGACGCTCCAGGATCTGCACATATCACATGAATGAAACGAATCCGAAAACATACCGATACTTGTTGAAGAAAGAGGGGATGCCTTCCGGGGCATCCCCAAGCTTAGACACTTGAGTCTCCTTGAATATTTACTTGGGGTGCCTTGGGAATCCCCAAGATTGAGCTCTTGCCTCTCTTCCTTCTTCTCACATCGAGACCTTCTCGATCATCGAACACTTCATCCACACAAAACTTCAACAGAAAACTCGGTAAGATCCGTTAGTATAATAAAGCAAATCACTACTCTAAGTACTGTTGCAAACCAATTCATATTTTGTTTTTGCATTATTTCTACTGTAATATAACTTTTTCATGGCTTAATCCACTGATATAAATTGATAGTTTCATCAAAACAAGCAAACTATGCATCAAAAACAGAATATGTCTAAAACAGAACAGTCTGTAATAATCTGAACATTCACCATACTTATGACACTTGAATAATTCTGCAAAAATTAGGAAAAATAAAAAATTTGTATAGAAAGACAGTGCAAAAAGAATCAGAACCATTTGACGTTCCATTAAAATATTAAAAATCGACCACTACAGCCAAAGTTTCTGTCCTGCACCGTACAAACCAACAAGCATTGTAAACATCCTAAAGGCAAACCTTGGCACATTATTTTTATTTTTTTAACTTTATAAAAGCACACAACAGAAATAAATGACTCTCTAAAACTTCCGGGTTGTCTCCCTGGTAGCGCTTTCTTTAAAGCCATTAAACTAGGCATAAGGTGCTCAAGTAGTGAATCCACCCGGATCCCAAGGTATATCAAAGCCAATTTTAATTAGCAATGATTTGTAGTTTAGTAGTGAGCACAAAGCAACATATATCAAGTAATGACGAAGTCTAACTCTATTCCTATGCATCGGCATGTCATAAAAGAACAATTCATGCACACACAGTAAAGGCCAATGCATAGTATAAACAGTTTCTTGCAATTTTATCATATTGGAAACATAGAGAGGTGGAGATATAGTTCCTCTCTCATAATAATTGCAAGTAGGAGCAGCAAGCACATGCATATTATATTCATCAAAATCATCATGTGCAACGGTAAAAGGCAACCCATCAATGTAATCCTTAATAAGTGCAAACTTCTCCGATATAGTGTAGTTGGGAGAATTCAAAAAGATAATAGGACTATCATGCGTGGGTGCAATAGCAACAATTTCATGTTTAACATAAGGAACTATAGCAAGTTCATCTCCATAAGCATAATTCATATTGGCATCTTGGCCACAAGCATAGCAAGCATCATCAAAAAGGGATATTTCAAGAGAATCAACGGGATCATAATAGTCATCATAGCAATCATCCTTCGGTAAGCACGAAGGGAAATTAAACAATGTATGAGTTGAAGAGTTACTCTCATTAGAAGGTGGGCACAGGTAGCTAATCCGCTCTTCCTCCTTTTGTTCTTCGCTTTCCTCATCATCTTTTTCATCCAATGAGCTCACAGTTTCATCAATTTCTTCTTCCATAGACTCCTGCAAAATATTAGTCTCTTCTTGGACAGCGGAGACTTTCTCAATAAGTGCATTAATATCGGAATTGTATTCATAATTCTCATAGCAATATTTGAGGATAGCTAAATTTTCAGGTCTATAAACAGCATCATCAAAATCTTCAAACTCTTTAAACATAGATTCAATTTCGTAAGCACCCATAAAAGCAACAAATTCTTCTATTTGTTCCACATCATAGTAATCATATATACCATTAGCATAAGAAGCTAAGGTTTTATTATCATTAAATTTGCATGAAAAGGGAAGGTGTGGAGCCTTCATCCTAGAGCAACAAGTATAATCATAACTCAAGCATACTTGCCGAGCATACCACTCCAATATATAAATTTGATCCCATAATAGTTTCCCTTTTTGTGTCAAGCGATAATCCCTAAAGTATTCACGTTGATCCAATGTTACTCCCATTACCAAATTGAATGGGGTTTTCTCGGGATTATCAAAGTAGTACGAAATATCTATCACATAACGAGCATCGAGGGTTTTAGGAGGTTCCCCATCTGCATGAGCAGCAATTATACCTAATTTTTTGGTATTTCGTGTTCCATATCCATAACTAAAGATAGAGAACAACTAAGAACAGCAAACAAAAATTACTTAGTGATAAAGCAAACAAGCACACACGAGAATATTCACCCCACGCTATTGCTCCCCGGCAACGGCGCCAGAAAAAGGTCTTGATAACCCACAAGTATAGGGGATCAATTGTAGCCTCTTTCGATAAGTAGGAGTGTCGAACCCAACGAGGAGCTAAAGGTAGAACAAATATTCCCTCAAGTTCTATCGACCACCGATACAACTCTACGCACGCTTGACATTCACTTTACCTAGAACAAGTATAAAACTAGAAGTACTTTGTAGGTGTTGTTGGATAGGTTTGCAAGAAAATAAAGAGAGCGTAAATAAAATCTAGGGGCTGTTCAGATGAAGACACAACTAAGTTAATTTTAGTAGAGAGCTTTTTGTCACGAGAAGTTATTTGTCCCTAGGCAATCGATAACTAGACCGGTAATCATTATTGCAATTTTATTTGAGGGAGAGGCATAAGCTAACATACTTTCTCTACTTGGATCATATGCACTTACAATTGGAACTCTAGCAAGCATCCGCAACTACTAAAGATCATTAAGGTAAAACCCAACCATAGCATTAAAGTATCAAGTCCCCTTTATCCCATACACAAACAACCTACTTACTCGGGTCTGTGCTTCTGTCACTCATGCCACCCACCATAAGCAAATCATCAACACATTGCAATACCCTACAGCGGGGATCCCTCACGCTTGCGCGACACGGAGAGCACCATAGGACAGCACCAATAATAAAACATGCAACTCAAACCAATCTTGATCATCAAATACCCATAGGACAAAACGGATCCACTCAAAGATCATAGGATAGCCATACATCATTGGGAAATAATATATAGCGTTGAGCACCATGTTTAAGTAGAGATTACAGCAGGTAAAAGAGAGGTTACACCGCTGCATAGAGGGGGGAAGAGTTGGTAATGATGGCGGTGAAGTTGTTGGTGAAGATTGCGGTGATGATGACGGCCACGGCAGCGTTCCGGCACCACCGGAAGAGAAGGGGAGAGGGGGCCCCTTCGTCTTATTCTTCCTTGACCTCCTCCCTAGATGGGAGAAGGGTTTCCCCTTTGGTCCTTGGCCTCCATGGAGTGGGAGGGGCGAGAGCCCCTCTGAGATTGGATTTGTCTCTCTGTCTCTCTCTGTTTCTGCGTTCTCGTCTACTGCCTTTTCACCGTTTCGTGTATATATGGAGATCCGTAACTCCGATTGGATTGAAACCTTCGCCGTGATTTTTTACCAAAAAATAGCTTTCTTGCGTCTGAAGTTGAGCAGCAACTGCCTTACGGGTGGCCCACGAGGGTCAGGGGTGCGCCAAGGGGGCAGGCGCGCCCCCTACCTCGTGGCCACCTCGGGCACCGTCTCACGTGGATTTTTATTCCGGAATTTTCCAAATATTCCAAAAATAACCTCGTCCGTTTTTATCCCGTTTGGATTCCGTTTGATATGGATATTCTGTGAAACAAAAACATGCAACAAACAGGAACTGGCACTGGGCACTGGATCAATATGTTAGTCCCAAAAATAGTATAAAAAGTTGCCAAAAAGTATATGAAAGTTGTATTATATTGGCATGGAACAATCAAAAATTATAGATACGATGGAGACGTATCACTATCCCCGAGGCAGATGCTGCTGCCGCCGCCTGAGAAGGAACAACAGCCGTTTGGGCTGCCTTGGCCCCCCGGACGCAGACTGCGGTCGCCCTTACGAAGCTTGTTAGCACGCGCCTCGCGGCTGTGGCCGCGCTCTCGCCGGAGTGGGCCACCGAAGTTGCCCGCACGACATGGGTCCACGTCCCCATCTTTCACCAGCGATGAATGAACAGTGAAATGATATTTGGGGAGTGAGCTAGTGTGCTTGACACGCCGGCTGTGGACTGTAGCCGACGCACCTTCTCTCGTAAGCCATGGGCGTACTATACACTGACGGTGCTCCAAGATATTTTGTGCTGCATCTCACACGGTTGGTGATAATAAAATGTGTGCGATCTACTTGATTTATCGTCTTGATCATTTGAATTACGTAATGGGGTCACAGCTACAAAGGATGGTGTTTGAATTGTTAGAATTTTTATCTGCAGTGAACATGCAACTATAGGTGTGTCGTCAAAAAAATAGAACTATTCAGGTTTCGTTTGTACATTTTTATACATTAACTGGGGTTTCCACGCATTTTATGCGCATAATTCAAATTTGAACTACATGCACATGCTCCAGTGCATATAAACTTATTTAAAAAATCAAATATGTGTCCTTGGTTGCACGCTTAGGTCCCATGCAAGAAATGGGAATGAATTTCAAACACCCTGCCACCGTCACTCAGCCGCAAACATTGAGATACCTAGTTTTTAAATTATAGTAAATCCAAAACTCGTCTGAAATTCATGAAACTTGGCATGCTATCATGTAGCGGCTTCAACATGCCGTGGTAAAAAATTTGTCCCATTTGGGGCAGGTTTGGGTATAAGCTTGTCATAAACCAGAGCTTCTCACAACAAGCGTGATGGTTTCGGTAGGAAACGTGCCACCTTTGTGGATGAAACGATATCCGTTGCCTCTTATTGCTTTCAAAAAATTCCGAGTGTCAACATAGAACAACAAGAGTGTTGTGTTCAATTTTGGAATTTTTTGGGGTTCGTTTGGATATTTTTATGCATTAACTGAGTTTTCAATGCATTTATGTGCATAATTCAAATTTGAACTACATGCACATGCTCCAATGCATATAAATTGGTTGAAAAATCAAATATGTGTCCTTGGGTGCATGCTTCGGTCCCATGCAAGAAATGGGAATGAATTTCAAACACCAGGGCACCGTTGATTGCCGACAAAACATTGAGATGCCTGGTTTTTAAATTCTAGTAAATGCAAAACTCGTCTGAAATTCATGAAACTTGGCATGCTATCATGGAGCGGCATCAACATGCCGTGGTACAAATTTTGTCCCATTTGGGGCAGGTTTGGGTATATGCTTCTCACAAACCGGAGCTTCTCACAACAAGCATGATGGTTCTCAGTAGGGAACGTCCCACCTTTGGGGACAAAACGATATCCATTGCCTCTTATTGCTTTCAAATTTTTTTCTCATGTCAACATAGAACAACAGGAGTGTTGTGTGAATTTTTGTGATTTTTCGGGGTTCGTTTGGACATTTTTATGCATTAACTGAGTTTTCAATGCATTTATGTGCATAATTTAAATTGAACTACATGCACATGCTCCAGTGCATGAAAAATCAAATCTATGTCCTTGGGTGCATGCTTAGGTCCCATGTAAGAAATGGGAATGAATTTCAAACACCAGGGCATCGTTGATTGCCGGTAAAACATTGAGATGCCTGGTTTTTAAATTCTAGAAAATCAAAAACTCGTCTGAAATTCATGAAACTTGGCATGCTATCATGGAGCGGCATCAACATGTCATGGTACAAATTTTGTCCCATTTGGGGCAGGTTTGGGTATATGCTTCTCACAAACCGGAGCTTCTCACAACAAGCATGATGGTTTTTGGTAGGGAACGTCCAACCTTTGGGGACGAAACGATATCCATTGCCTCTTATTGCTTTCAAATTTTTTTCTCGTGTCAACATAGAACAACAGGAGTGTTGTGTGAATTTTTGTTATTTTCCGGGGTTCGTTTGGATATTTTTATGCATTAACTGAGTTTTCAATGCATTTATGTGCATAATTCAAATCTGAACTACATGCACATGCTCTAGTGCATATAAATTGGTTGAAAAATCAAATCTGTGTCCTTGGGTGCATGCTTAGGTCCCATGCAAGAAATGGGAATGAATTTCAAACACCAGGGCACCGTTGATTGCCGCAAAACATTGAGATGCCTGGTTTTTAAATTCTAGTAAATCCAAAACTCGTCTGAAATTCATGAAACTTGGCATGCTATCATGGAGCGGCATCAACATGCGGTGGTACAAATTTTGTCCCATTTGGGGCAGGTTTGGGTATATGCTTCTCACAAACCGGAGCTTCTCACAACAAGCATGATGGTTTTCGGTAGGGAACGTCCCACCTTTGGGGACGAAATGATATACATTGCCTCTTATTGCTTTCAAATTGTTCTCTCGTGTCAACATAGAACAACAGGAGTGTTGTGTGATTTTTTGTGATTTTTCGGGGTTCGTTTGGACATTTTTATGCATTAACTGAGTTTTCAATGCATTTATGTGCATAATTCAAATTTGGACTACATGCACATGCTCTAGTGCATATAAATTGGTTGAAAAAACAAATTTGTGTTCTTGGGTGCATGCTTAGGTCCCATGAAAGAAATGGGAATGAATTTCCAACACCAGGGCACCGTTGATTGCCGGCAAAACATTGATATGCCTGGTTTTTAAATTCTAGTAAATCCAAAATTTTGTTAACCATTGACGTGACGCCACGTGTCTTGGTTTTAGTGGCTGTAGGAGGTGCTGTGCGGACAGCTGCTTGACCTTGACTGAACGGGAGGCGTGCGAGCGCCGTCCGATGCGCAGGCTGACCGAGAGGCATGCAAGCTGTCCTCGAGTGCGCAGGCTCACCGGGAAGCGTGCGAGCTGTACGCTGCACAGGCTCACTGGAAAGTGATCCCTTTGACTTCCATGGCGGCCGCCTTGCTCGCATCCTCTCCATTAATGGTGCCCAAGCCGCAGTTTAATTTGCTTTTTAAATATGAAACACTCATCGCAAACGTTTTAGTTAGAACACCCGTATGCAAACTGACAGCTTCCCCAGGAAGCCAAGAGAAAATGTGCCGAGCAGGATTTCTGCAGCTCTTGATCGCAAACGATTTAGATAGAACACTCGTATGCAAAGTGAGAGCAGCGCAGGATTTGTTCATCCCTTCAACGCAAACGGTTGTTTTGGATGACCCGTGTGCAACCACGTACAAAAAATTTGGTAAGATTTGCATCTGTCATATTGGGTATGTTGCCATTTGTCAAACTGGAAAGATTTACATTTGTTGATCTAGTAATGTTGCCATTTGTCAATCCTTGTAACACTGCGATTTGTCAAAATATGCAGCTAGAAATCATTAGCACTATGTAATTTTTGCAACTAAAATTCAGTAATTAAGCATAGATTTCATTCATAGATTAAGCAATCGTTCTTAATTTATACAAACAGTTCAACTCGACAGCTGAACCGACCAAACTTCTCCCCAATTGTTGCCAACCACGTACTGAAATAGCTAGTTCAACTATATATACTAGCTAATTTTAAGTACGTTGTACAGTTCGACCACACATCTATAGTCAGATGAACTGAACAAAATAGCCCCTAAATACTACTACTACCACAGAGGGGCTTTGTGCTACTTCTGGCAGCCCCTCCTCTGCCGAGCGCGCTCAGTAAGAGGCAGAGGAGGAGGAGGAGGAGCCTACCGACGAGCTGGTAAAATGCAATACGGTGCCTGCCGCTGCTGCACGTTCAGCGACACTCGCCAGCTCGAACGCCCACTGCCGCTCCAGACGATCCCTCTCGAAGCGGCCGGACTGCTCGTATATCTCCTGATTCCTCGCCTCTACGTCGGCGTGTGCTGCGGCCACGGCCGCGGTAAGGCTCTTTGCGTGCTCGACGAGGCGCTCCTCCTCCTCCCGCAGGAACTCGATGTAGCGCGCAAGGTCGCTGATGCACGTGTGGGCCTCCACCTCCGCCTCCCTCCTTCGGGCGGCGGTGGCAGAGCGGGTGATGATCCCGGGGGTCGACGGTGGGCTGGCGGCCGCGGTGGCCGACGATGGGGTGGCGGCCACGACCACCACCTCCCGCCTTCGGGCCGCGGTGGCGGAGCGGGTGATGGCCACAGTGGCCGGCACTGGGGTGGCGGCCACGACGGCCACCTCCTGCCTTCGGGCCGTAGCGGTGGAGCGGGAGATGGCCCTGGCTTTCGACGGTGGTGTGGCGGCAACGGCGGCCGGCAACAGCTGCCGACGGGGCAGCGGCGGCGGAGCGTGTGGTGGGTGTTCCGCGCACACCCAACAGGGACGCCACGCGCACTACACTACGCCGGGGACTGCGCCGCCGCCGCGGTGTAGCCTCCCAGCTGGAGCTATCCTCTGATGACGGTGGAGTGGCTGAGCGACGATAACAGACCGGTGCCATTGGCGATTATGGGAGAAGCAAACGAGATAAGCTACAGGGGGGAGGGGAAAATGCGACGCAGGACTCGCCGGCCGTGAGGGTTTTTATAGCAGGCCGGCAAGCATTGGGATTTTGGGGGATTTCACCGAGTCGGGCGGGAAGCTTGCGCGGGAACCTGCGAGGTTGCGTGGGAATGGCCTCACAGACAATTCATTGGCGCCACCGTTTGGCCAAAAGAACGCCCCCGCGCGCTGCGCAAGCTTGCGCTGTAAGCCGTCTGCGGCAGCGGGGTGACAAGACGTGCGAGAGGAGGACGAGAGGACACGTACACATACAGTTAATAAAAAAATGTTTGTGATTTAATTACCTACTATACCCCCGTGCTGGTTTATAAGTAGGATTTAACTAATAAAATACGAATGCATGTCGCCATAGATTATATCGTTGGAGTCGTATTTGAACATAGTTTCCAGCTATACAATTTTGTAACATGCATTAACACTTTTTTGGTTAAATTTAAGGTTGTACACCAGCAAGCGTTTGCCCGCAACACACACGGCTTATTCCATCACAAACCGCTCTGATGGATCAACTGTCTACCACGTATCGCACACGCAACTCTAATCTGATTTGTGCTTGATGTCTCCGACATCGCTCGCACAGTTCGTCTTATTTTCCACGTATCACTGTGCCGTCCTGTGCTCGCATCCCTCGGCAAGCTCTGCTCGCCGTTAGGTGCCACGACGCGCTCTGTCGCGTCCATTGGCGCGCTTTGCTCGCGTCCGTCGGCGCACTCGGCTTGTGGACAACTTTTCCTTGAGGCGACCGCGGAGCGCTCTGCTCGCGTCCCTCCGCGCGCGCTTTGCCAGCGGTTGGGCGTGCGCACGATCACCTCGGGGGCCCCATATGCATGCGGTTGCACCGTTGCCACGCGATGCAGTTACGTGCGGCACGCTGGAGTTACGCGCTACAAATTAGAACTGCCATCAGGGCCTGCCGACATTCCTGGCCGTCTGGCTTCCCCTTTAATTCCCGCGGCCATTATAACCTTAGTCTCCTCAACCTTTCGATCGCGCCCCACAACACAACAAGCACACCCACGATGACACATAGAGAGGGGATGTCCGGCGGCACTCCAATGGAGTTCGGCGAGCGTAGAATGGAGACCCACGCGAGGGAGACGGATCTCTCGGTGGTGTACACCATCGACCCGACCATGGTGGACGACTACATCAACAGCGTTGAGCAGTTGCTTGCTGGAGACAAGTACAAGGTGGTCGGCATCGAGCTCCAGTACACCGTCGGTCATCCCGGCATAGATCAGAAGGTCGCCGTCGCCCAGTTGTGCATGCACCATCATGTCCTCATCTACCACTACTGCATGGCCACAGATCCTTGCGACTGTTTCAACAGGTTTGTCAACAACACTGACTACAAGTTCGCCATGGTGGATACCACCAACGATGTAAAAGAGCTCAGTGTTACGGGCTTGGCCTGCAAGAACCTTGTCGAAATCCCTGACCACTACACGGTCTGGGGCGGCATGAAGAAGGAGTCCCTGGTCAAACTCGCCTCGGCCATCATCGACCCCTACTACGAAAAGATGAAGCAGGATGCCCAGAGAATAAGTCCCGTATCCTGGCACGGGGCCTGGATGCGGCAACTGGATGAACCTCACCTCAGGTTTGCGGCCAAGAGCGTGTACACATGCTACGAGATGCACAGGCGGATCGTTGACATGAGGAAGTGCCTCGTTACCCAAATCGACGAGCCCGGATCGAGCCACAAGCAGAGCAAGCGTCACAAGAAGTAGATGATGATCAGATGATCGTTTATGCTAGTTAATCATGCATGTAATATATAGTTTACTTTATTGGTGTGTGTGGAAATGGCATGTGTGTAGTAGCCATCTATGTAATTATGCATGTAATAGTTTACTTTGGTGTGTGCAAATGCCATGGTTGTAGTAGCCACCTATGTAAGTGGATGTTTAATTTGGTTATGCAAGCTTGTCCTTATAAGTGTGTGTGTATATATATATATGTTGTTGTTCTGTATGCAATACCATCGCACAACACACACGTCTTATTAGCAGCAACCGTCTGTGTTATTATCGGTCTTCACACACATTTCTGATTACAGACCTGTTTGCCGCGTATCACACACATCTTGTTAAGTTGAACCGTTTCTGTTCTCATGTCTCAACGCAAGCAGTTCATCCAAGTGAACCGCATGCGGTATATCGCACACACCTTGATCTGCCGGACCGTTTCTTTTGTGTTGCGTAATCACAAACAGTTCATCTGAGTGAACCATATGCTGTGTATCGCACACGCCTTCATCTGGCTGCCCGTTTCTTTTGTTCCTCCTCATCGCAAATAGTTAATTGAACTGAACTGTATGCCCTTCATCGCACACGCAACTAAAACCTGAACTGTGTTTGATGCATCCGTCATTGCAAACGTTTTACACATTTCTGATGGTTTTCATACAACACCGTTTGCGATTATTGCATTGCACACAGTTTCTCGAAGGGTCTCTGATCGTAGTGTCGCGTTAGCAGCATCCTGCAGTAGTGTATGGGTATTATCGGGGGGTATGAACCATGGAGAAGTTGGAATACAGTAGATATTACACCAATATAAATAAAGAATGAGTTCACGACAGTACCAAAAGTGGTGATTTACTTTCTTATACTAACGGATCTCATGAGTTTTCTGTTGAGTTTTGTATTGTGAAGATTTCATGTTTTGGGTAAAGATTTGATGGACTATGGAATAAGGAGTGGCAAGAGCCTAAGCTTGGGGATGCCCAAGGCACCCCAAGGTAATATTCAAGGACAACAAGAGCCTAAGCTTGGGGATGCCCCGAAAGGCATCCCCTCTCGTCTATCGGTAAATTTACTTGAGGCTATATTTTTATTCACCACATGATATGTGTTTTGCTTGGAGCGTCTTGTATGATATGAGTCTTTGCTTTTTAGTTTTCCACAATCATCCTTGGTGTACACACCTTTTGAGAGGGACACACATGAATCATGATTTATTAGAATACTCTATGTGCTTCACTTATATCTTTTGAGCTAGGCAATTTTGCTCTAGTGCTTCACTTATATCTTTTTAGAGCATGGCGGTGGCTTTATTTTATAGATATTATTGAACTCTCTTGCTTCACTTATATTAGTTTGTGAGTCTCTCTAAACAACATCGTAATTTGCTTAGGTTATGAATTTAGTCCTAATATGATAGGCATCCAAGAGGGATATAATAAAAACTTTCATATAAAGTGCATTGAATACTAAGAGAAGTTTGATTCCTTGCATTTGTTTTGAGATATGAAGATGGTGATATTATAATCATGCTAGTGAGTAATTGTGGATTGGTAAGAATACTTGTGTTAAAGTTTGTGATTCCCGTAGCATGCACGTATGGTGAACCGTTATGTAACGAAGTTGGAGCATGACGTATTTATTGATTGTCATCCTTTGTATGGAGGTCGGGATCGTGCGATGGTTAACTCCTATCATCCCTTCCCCTAGGAGCATGCACGTAGAACTTTGTTTCGATAGCTAATAGACTTTTGCAATAAGTATGTGAGTTCTTTACGACTAATGTTGAGTCCATGGATTATACGCACTCTCACCCTTCCACCATTGCTAGCCTCTCTAGTACCGTGCAACTTTCGCCAGTGCATCACACCCACCATATACCTTCCTCAAAACAGCCACCATACCTACCTATTATGGCATTTCCATAGCCATTCTGAGATATATTGCCATGCAACTTCCACTGGTCCGTTTTATCATGACACGCTCCATCATTGTCATATTGCTTTGCATGATCGTAAGATAGCTAACCTGATGTTTACATGGCTTGTCTGTTTTTTGATGTCATTTGCTACGCTAGATCATTGCACATCCCGGTACACCGCCGGAGGCATTCATATAGAGTCATACCTTTGTTCTAGTATCGAGTTGCAATTTTGAGTTGTAAGTAAATAAAAGTACGATGATCATCATTATTAGAGCATTGTCCCATGTGAGGTTATCAAAATAAAAGAGGCCAAAGAAGCCCACCGAAAAAATGAGAAAAAATGAGACAAAGAGAGAAGAGGCAATGTTACTATCATTTTTCCACACTTGTGATTCAAAGTAGCACCATGGTCTTCATGATAGAGAGCCTCCTATGTTATCCCTTTCATATACTAGTGGGAATTTTTCATTATAGAACTTGGCTTGTATATTCCAACGATGGGCTTCCTCAAATGCCCTAGGTCTTCATGAGAAAGCAAGTTGGATGCACACCCACTTAGTTTCTTTTTGAGATTTCATACACTTATAGCTCTAGTGCATCCGTTGCATGCCAATCCCTACTCACTCACATTGATATCTATTGATGGGTGACAATGACATGTACCTAGGGTAGGGTCTTTGGCCTAACCTAGACACCCTACCCAAGGATGCTGCCCTAAAGTCAAAGACATACGAAGTTCTATAGAAGATACCGACCGAAATCACCCTGAAGTGTAATCTACTCGACGGAAGATTCCACTCGGATATCCAAATTCCACTCGACCGCACAGAGAACCACTCGGAGTCCAGAAGGCCTAAGGTCACCCCAGGATGGCAACGGTCAGGCATTCACTCCGTAGTCATAAAGATCATTAATAGCAAGCGTTACCAGTAACGCCCCTGTCTTAACTCGCATTGAACCCTGTGTAACTGAGGGCGGCGAGAGGTCCGGCGCACTCTATATAAGCCACCCCCTCCTCTGGCACAAGGGTTCGCACCCGTGTAACTCCAACACATATCCATTCGACAAGCCTCAGCGACACCAAGACGTAGGGCTTTTACCTCCTCCGAGAGGGGCCTGAACTCGTAAACTTGTGTGTACAACCTCGTCGTAGCTAGGGCCTTGCCTCCTCATACGTACCCTATACTCTTACTGTCAGACTCATTCCCACGACAGTTGGCGCCCATCATAGGGCAGGCGTCTTAGCGACTTCCGGTGAGGTTGCGTTTTTTCGATCTCCATCAACATGGTTTCCGGCGGTGGTTTGTCCATGGGCCACGAGGTCACCTCGGAGCTCGTCTTCGTTGCCGACGACTCCGCCTGGCTCCAAGAATCCCCCCTCGACGTCGAGGCTCTCCCCGTCCGCGGGGCGACGCACTTTCACGCGAGTGCTTGCGGTGTCCTCCTGCGGCAGCCGTCGACCCAGTACCGGTCGGCTCCCGCAGCATCCTCACTCCCCGCTGTTCGTCGTCGCAAGCGATCTGGTCATTCGCGGCTCTAGCGATGGGTGAAGTATGCGGTGGCTCGCCAGTCGACCGCCCCTCAAGTCACGGCAATCGAGCCCGACGAATCCTTATATGGTTTGTTCGACCGGCCGGTTGATCACTCGGATTCACTTTCTGAGTGCGAGAGCAATGACCCAGCGGCAGAAGTCCTCATGGTCAACTCCCAGCGCAGTCCGCCCGGGTTTCGTCGCGGTGGCGACGGCGGTAGCGGCGGTAGCGGCGGCCCGTCACGTGATCACGACGAGTACATTCCCGAAGCCCTCACTGTGGAGTAGAGGGAGGAGTTGCATCGTCGCAACGTCCAGGCGCTCCAAATCCCCATCATTGGGGAGACCTCCGAGGCTCGGGCCTTGGAGGCTGCGTGCCTGGCCACCTTGGCTGAGCGTACGCGTCTGGAAAATCTCCTGCAGGTGCTCGACGAACGCGCTCGTCAGCAGATCCCTGAATCCAGTCGACGTGCACGACAGCTGTTTCTGACTAAACCTCAGGTATACTCTACTCCGATCCAAAATGTTGCAGCAGCAACACGCATAGCAGAGTCAATTCAGTCGTCCCGCTCAGAAGTTGGTAGAGGTTTGCAGCAGATCTGAGTGCTACTTCGGGCAGCAGGAGAACAGAACTCGGTTGTTTCTCAGTCGCGCAACAGAATTCATAGCAGATATGTGGTTGCAGACACAGTTGAGTCGGCACATAGTCCAAGGTCACCTCTACGGCGTGAAGATCGTGATCACCACCAGGATCAGTACCTGGGGCAAGGCCACGGGTAATATGATCATCGATATCCCCGTGATGACCGCCGTTGAGTGCCTATGCCCCCTCCGAGGGGCGGGTCATATGCGCCCCGGCGGTATGACGACAGGCGCCCGTATGGTGACGAGCGGAGAGCCCCAGTCGACCCAAGAGAGCCTGGGTTCAATGCGAGGTCACTCCTTGTGCAAGGTTTGGTCGACAGAGGCCGAGCAAACAGAGAAGGACAAGACAAAGACCGTCCGATTGGAAACAGAGCATTTGAGTTCTGGGCCTGGGTGTTTCAGTGGAGCCATTCGATCTACTGAGATCCCTCCCAACTTCAGATTGGCTACGGGCATGAGCAAGTTCACCGGTGAGTCAAAGCCAGACACTTGGCTAGAAGATTACTGAGTGGCTATGCAGATTGGTGGAGGCAATGGTGATGTAGCCATGAAGCACCTTCCCTTGATGCTTGAAGGTTTGGCCAGAGCTTGGTTGAATCAGTTGGCCCCTGGAAGTATTTTCTGTTGGGAAGATTTGGCCCGAGTGTTCATCAAGACATTCGGAGGCACCTGCAAGCGACCTGCTGGGCTGACTGAATTGCAACACTGCATTCAGAAGCCGAATGAAACTTTGAGAGACTTCATCCAGAGATGGACCACCCTTCACCATGTGGTGGAAAATGTGTCAGAACACCAGGCAGTTTGCGCCTTCAAAGAGGGCGTCCGGTACAGAGAGCTCATCCTGAAGTTAGGTCGATCCGGAGACATTTTTCTGAGCCGAATGATGGAAATAGCCACTTGGTACGCAAACGGCGAAGAAGAAGAACGACTTCGTAATGGTAAAGTGAAACCAGTCGACCACGATACTGGAGGTGGAAATTCCAATCGGAAGCCAAAGCGTAAAGCTGAACCCATAGGCCTTGCTGAAGCTGCAGTCCTGAATGCACAAGGAAAATCAAAAGGAAAACCTAAATGGTAGTGGGTGCCCAAGAAGGTGAAAGATCAGTCAGGCCAGGATGTCCTGGATTTGCCGTGTTATATCCACACGAAGAAAGATGAAGAGGGTAACTTAATTCAGCCCAAGCATACCACTCGACAATATCGACTCCTGATTTAGCAGTTCCGAGAGGGTCAGCCCAATGAAAAGGACTCTGATAAGGACAAAGACAAAGAAGAAGATGATGGTTATCCTAAGGTCAATGCTACCTTGGTGATTTTTGTTGATGTCGTGAGCAAAAGTCGACTGAAAGTCATTAACAGAGAAGTGAACATGGTTGCTCCGGCAACTAGGACGTATTTGAAGTGGTCAAAGACTCCCATTACATTCGACCAATCTGATCACCCAGCACATGTTGCTACCCCGGGCGGCAAGCGTTAGTGGTCGACCCAGTCGTTGGGGGCACCCGACTGACTAAAGCCCTTATGGATGGTGGCGGTGGTCTGAACATTCTGTACACTGAGACCCTCCAAGGGATGGGCATTCTGATGTCCAAACTCAGTGAGAGCAACATGCAGTTCCACAGTGTCATCCCCGGAAAGAAGGCAAAGTCACTCGGGCAAATTGCTCTTGATGTGGTTTTCGGTGATTCCAAGAATTACTGCAAGGAGAAGTTGATGTTTGAGGTGGTGCATTTCCACAGTGCCTATCGTGCTATTCTACGCAGGCCCGCATATGCTCGTTTCATGGCTCGACCATGTTATGTGTATCTCAAGTTGAAGATGCCCGGGCCCAGAGGTGTGACCACAGTTACGGGAAATAGGCAGAGAGCTGAGGAGTGCCTTCAAAAAGGCTCAAAAAATGCTGATGAACAGATGGCAGCGGTAGAGATGGAGGAATACAAGAAAAATGTAGATCCGAGTGATTTGTTGCGAGCTAAGAAGCCTGTCTCAGAGTCCGCATTTCAGTCGGCCGGTGAGACAAAGCCTGTCCATATTCACCGGGAAGACCCCAATGCTGCTCCGACCCACATCTCAACAATACTCGACAGCAAATAGGAAGAAGCGCTCATCCAGTTCCTCTGTGAGAACTGGGACATCTTTGCATGGAAACCATCTGACATGCCGGGTGTACCAGGGGACTGGCTGAGCATCGTTTTCGTGTTGACCCAAAAGCAAAACCTGTCAAGGAACATCTCCGTCGGTCCGCCGTGGAGAAGAGGAAAGCAATCGGTGAAGAGGTGGCTCGGCTCCTGTTAGCTGAGTTAATCCGCGAAATATACCACTCCAAGTGGCTCGCCAACGTCGTCATGGTCCCCAAGAAAGATGATTCACTTTGTATGTGTATCAACTTCAAGCATATCAATCGGGCCTGCCCGAAAGATCATTTTCCTCTCCCCCGCATCGATCAGATTGTTGACTTGACTGTGGGGTGTGAGCGTTTGTCCTTTTTGGATGCATATTCCAGGTACCATCAGATCCGTTTGTACGGGCCCAATGAAATAAAAACGGCCTTCATCACCCCATTCAGGTGTTTTTGTTATGTTACCATGCCTCTTGGTCTCAAGAATGCTGGTGCCACGTTCATGCGTATGATCCAAAAGTGCATGCTCACTCAAATCAGTCGGAACGTGGAAGCATACATGGACGATATCGTGGTCAAGTCACGCAAGAGTTCCGACCTGCTGACTGACCTCGCTGAAACCTTTGCCAACCTAAGAAGATATGACATCAAGCTTAACCCACCAAAGTGCACATTCGGAGTCCCAGGAGGGAAGTTGCTCGATTTTCTCGTTTCCGAACAAGGAATCAACGCAAATCCAGAAAAGATTGGAGCAATTCTCTGAATGAAACGCCCCATGCGTGTGCATGATGTTCAGAAGCTTACAGGTTGTTTGGCTGCATTGAGTCGATTCATTTCTCGTCTCGGTGAAAAGGCATTGCCTCTTTACCGACTGATGAAAAAGTCTAATACATTCGAGTGGACTCTTGAAGCTGAAGCAGCGTTTGTAGAGCTCAAAGCCCTGCTTTCCACCCAGCCGGTGCTTGCTGCCCCAGTCAGCAAAGAGCCTCTGTTGTTATATATTGCAGCCACTCGACAGGTTGTCAGCACAGTGCTCACGGTCAAGCGGGAGGAAGAAGGCAAAGCCTATAAAGTGGAATGCCCAGTGTATTACATTTCTGAAGTTTTGACTCCGTCCAAGCAAAGGTATCCGCATTACCAGAAGCTTGTCTATGGAATTTTTCTGACCACAAAGAAAGTTGCACATTACTTCGTAGACCACTCGGTTTCAGTCGTCAGTGATGCTCCATTGTCAGAAATTTTGAACAATCGAGATGCAACCGGTCGAGTGGCCAAGTGGGCGATTGAAATTCTTCCTCTGGATATCAAGTTTGAAGCGAAAAAGGCAATCAAGTCTCAGGCAATTGCAGATTTCTTGGCCGAGTGGATTGAGCAACAGCAACTGACTCAAGTTCACTCAGAACACTGGACCATGTTCTTCGACGGATCTAAGATGTTGAATGGTTCTAGTGTCCCCAAGAGGCGACAAACTCAGTTACGTACTCCAGATTCACTTTGATTCCTCCAACAATGAAGCTGAGTACGAAGCACTTCCGTACGGGTTGCGTATGGCCATCTCACTCGATGTCCATCGCCTGATGGTTTACGGTGACTCAGATTTGGTGGTTAATCAAGTGATGAAGGAATGGGATATCAGGAGCCCCGCCATGAGTGGATACTGCAATGCAGTAAGGAAATTAGGGAAGAAGTTTGAAGGGTTGGAGCTCCACCACATACCCTGACTCAAGAATCAAGCAGCTGATGATCTGGCGAAAATAGGTTCTCGGAAGCCTATTCCTAGTAATGTGTTCTTGAAGCATCTCCATACCCCATCAGTACAAGAAGATCCCTTCACAGAGGAGCCCCCGCAACCAATAAGTGCTACCAATCCGACTGAGGTCGAAGTGCCAGCAGTAGTCGACTTAATCATGGAGATTGTGGTAATCACCCCCGACTGGACAGTGCCGTATATTGCATATTTGCTCAGGCAAGAGCTTCCAAAAGATGAAGTTGAAGCACGTCAGATCGTTCACAGGTCGAAAGCCTTCACAGTTATAGGTGGACGGCTTTTCAGAGAAAGTGTTACTAGAGTAGCTCAGTGATGTATCTCTCCAGAAGAGGGTCGACTGATCTTGAACGAGATCCACTCGGGGACCTGTGGTCATCATGCGTCCTCTCAGGCCATCATGGCCAAAGCATACCGAGCGGGATTCTACTGGCCACGGGCTAATGAAATGGCAAAAGAGATCGTCGAGAAGTGCGAAGATTGCCAGTTTTACTCAAACATGTCCCACAAGCCCGCATCGGCCTTGAAGACCATTCCACTCATCTGGTCGTTTGCTGTTTGGGGACTGGACATGATTGGGCCACTGAGGACCGACAGAAGTGGATTCACCCATCTGCTTGTGGCAGTCGACAAGTTCACTAAGTGGATTGAAGCCAAACCCATCAAGAACCTCGACTCAAGCACAACCATCAGTTTCATCAGAGAGTTAATATTCAGATATGGAGTTCCGCACAACATCATCACGGACAACGGCTCAAACTTTGATTCCGATGAGTTCAGAGATTTCTGCGCTTCCCAAGCCACTTGGGTCAACTACGCATCCGTTGCGCACCCGCAGTCGAATGGGCAAGCCGAAAGAGCAAATGGTTTGATCCTCCAAGGGTTGAAACCCCGATTGATGCGCGACCTCAAGCATGCTTGGGTGACTGAGTTGCCGTACGTTCTATGGGGATCGAGGACAACTCCCAACCGGTCGACTGGTCGAACTCCTTTCTTCATGGTATATGGGGCTGAAGCTGTGCTTCCGAGTGACTTGCTCCACAATGCGCCCTGAGTAGAACTCTTCTCAGAAGCCGAAGCAGAGCAAGCACGTCAAGATGTTGTTGATCTTCTGGAGGAAGAGAGAGATGGCCTTGATCCGGTCGACCATCTATCAGCAAGACCTTCGTCGATTCAACGCCCGAAACATCAAAGGTCGAGCATTTCAAGAAGGAGACCTTGTGCTCCGAGTGGATCAGCAACGGCCTCATAAGCTCGCCCCTTCCTCGGAAGGCCCCTTCATCGTCACCAAGGTGCTCCACAATGGAGCATATCACCTTTACAACATGGCCAAGAAGAAAGACGAGCCGCGCTCCTGGAACGCGGATCTGCTCTGCTATTTTTTCACCTAAACACTCGGATCGTTGAGATGTAAGAATAGTTTCAGATTGTTTATCAAAGACATGAATTTAGCAGTCTCCTAAATGATTGTTATCGCATAAACATGTGTTCAAATCCCCTAGTGGGTGGCTTAGCTGCGAACCTGATTTGCCTAAGTTTCAAAAAAGACTTCGAGTGGAGAGCAACCCTCCCACTCGGGGGCTTAGCCGCGAACCTATTTCGCCTAAGTTACAAAGACATTCTGAGTGGAGAGCAATCCTCCCACTCGGGGGCTTAGCTGCGATCCTGTACTCGCCTAAGTTTCAAAAACACTCGGAGTGGAGAGCAACCCTCCCACTCGGGGGCTTAGCTGCGAACCTATTTTGCCTAAGTTACAAAAACATTCCGAGTGGAGAGCAATCCTCCCACTCGGGGGCTTAGCTCCGATCCCATACTCGCCTAAGTTTCAAAAACACTCCGAGTGGAGAGCAATCCTCCCACTCAGGGGCTTAGCTGTGATCCCGTACTCGCCTAAGTTTCAAAAACACTCCGAGTGGAGAGCAATCCTCCCACTCGGGGGCTTAGCTGTGATCCCG
>NC_057802.1:459999378-460103921 GCF_018294505.1 Triticum aestivum | reverse complement strand
TCCCGTACCCGCCTAAGTTTCAAAAACACTCCGAGTGGAGAGCAATCCTCCCACTCGGGGGCTTAGCTGCGATCCCGTATTCGCCTAAGTTTCAAAAACACTCCGAGTGAAGAGCAACCCTCTCACTCGGGGGCTTAGCCGCGAACCTGTTTCGCCTAAGTTACAAGAACGCTTCGAGTGAAGAGCAACCCTCTCACTCGGGGACTTAGCTGCGACCCCGTACTCGCCTAAGTTTCAAAAACACGCCGAGTGGAGAGCAATCCTCCCACTCGGGAGGAACAGATGCACTCTGAGCTGCGCCACAAGTACAACATCTACTTCGAGTGAAGAGCAATCCTCTCACTCGGAGACTTAGCTGCAATCCAAGATTTGCCTAAGTCAAAAAATTCAAGAACATTGGAGATAAAGCAACTGCATTCGAATAAAGCAACCAAGTTTGGATAGATCCAGCAAGGTTCAGAACCATAAACAGAAGTACTCGGGCGTCAGGCCCGAAAGAGTTTAACGATTACAAAATCACTCGGCATTCCGAGGCAAATAAAGTTAAGTTATCAAGTTTTTCACTCGGCGGGAGGAGGGCTAGTTGGCTCGACGAAAGCATCCAAGCCGATGTCGTCTGCGATGCGAGTGGCTGCCTCAATGAAAGTCTCCATAAAAGATTGAAACTGAAGCTTCTTGGTGTTTGCCACCTGAAGAGCTTTCAGTTTCTCTTCCTTGACGTCCTTGCAATGAACACGGACGAGTGATAGAGCCACATCAGCACCGCAGCGAACAACTAACTTCTTCCATGCTTGCACTCGGTCAGGGATGTCATTGAGTCGAGTCATCGGTGGCTCGAGGTCATTCAGAAGCACATCCTCTGGCCACAGCTCCTTGTCAATTCGCGACAATGCAACTTTCAGTCGAGCCACATAGTCCAAGACGCTAGCAAGGCGAGATTCTAGTCGTAGCACGTTCATGGCAGCTTCATTCTTGACGGGGGAATTGATGGGGTCCAGCCCTGTCTCGATCCACCCAGTTTCCTCCTCAAAATTCTGACAGAAATCTGCATGGAGAGAAAAACTGTGAGTTGGCAGCAGCGTTATGAAGAAATTTTTTGATCCAGTCGGACGAGGTAAAATACCTTCAAGCATGAGGAACATCTTCTTGGCAAGACCGCCCAGATAAGCCTCCAGTTCGTCCCTCTTCCGAGTGAGAACATCCACTTTGTCAGCCAAGGCCACCTTCTCCTCCCTCAGCTGCACAGCTTCTTTCTTCTCCTCGTCAATGGCTGTCTTTAGTTTGGCATTCTCCTCCTCCAGCTTACCGACTGAAGCTAGCTTCTTGTCAGCTAATTCAGTCTTCTCACGCGCCGTCTTCTGCGCCCCCGCAAGATCAAGGTCCTTCTTCTCCAAGGCCTGCTTCATTTTGTCTAAAGAAACAACATTCCTCAGTCAGGCTTGGAGTTGACGGTTTTCACTATGCACATCTATTCGAGTGGGATCACTCACTCGTCTCAAATGAAGACGGGAAAGGGAAAAATAACAAGGCATATAGTCGACAAGTTGTTACCTCCCACTACTACCACTTCATCTTGAGCCTTCTTCAGGTTCTCTTTGGCCAGATCCAGATCAAGCTTGAGTTGGATTTTCTCCTGTTCCAAAGTAGCATACTGGGTCCCAAATTCGCAAGATTTCTGCAATCAGCAACAAGACAAGTCAATCGACAGAGACAAACATCAGTTACTTCCAAGTGAAAAAGTGCAAGATCAAATTATTATGACAAAAAAGTTCGAAGACTGCCGTCGAATCAAACATTCAACAACAGTCTCGGGGACTACACCCAGTGGGTGCACTTAGCATGCCCCCACTGGTTCGATTTTCCACTCGGCTTGGTCAGCTCAGCCTGAGTGGAGGGAAAAAACATTTGTTCTAAGACCACCGTCGACTGCCCATAGTCAACAGTGGTCTTGGGGACTACACCCAGTGGGTGCACTCAGCATGCCCCCACTGGTTCAAGAACTCACTCGACACGACCTGTCTAAACTCGAGTGGAAGGAGCTACTCAGCTACGAAGAAACCACATTTATTCTAAGACCACCGTCGACTGCCCGCAGTCGACAGCGGTCTCGGGGACTACACCCAGTGGGTGCACTCAGCGTGCCCCCACTGGTTCAAGAACTCACTCGACACGACCCGTTTGATTCAAGTGAAAGAGCTACACAGCTACAAGTGAAAGAGCTACACAGCTACAAGTGAAAGAGCTACACAGCTACAAAAAACACCCACTGTGTGTACAGATGCAAGGTACAGAATAGCATCTTACGAATAATAAAGCAGCAGTTTTCAGATAGCATATCTTCATAGAGCAAGAATCGAGCTGGAATACCAATCGAAAATCAACTTACAATCCCACTTACTTGGACATTGGCTTGAAGAGCAGAGTTGGCATCATAGGCGGCCTTGCTGGTGTCATACACCACTTTTAGTCGGTCCATCATCAGACCCGCCTAGATCATAGCTTCCTTGCCAGCTCCCACTTGGCTCTCCGGAGCATTGTACAAAACAAACGAAGTGGATGATGGAGCAGATGACGTGGTCGGTGGAGTTGGAGCTTGAGGTTGTGCAATCGGGCTAGAATTCTGAGCAGTCGACGCCGAAGGCTGCTCAGTCGATAGAGGATCAGCAAAAGAGACAGTGGCCCTTATGGGATCATCAAGTTGTTGAACTATAGGCTCAGATGCCGAGCGAGGCGCTTTGCTGGCAGGTACCCTCCTGCTCGAAGCTCTACCTCTTCTCCCTGTGCTCCTTTGAGGTGCTTCCTCATCATCACCATTGTCATCTGGAAGCTGGATAACATTCGTCGGCACTACAAAACACTCGATAGTAAGATTTCAGTCGCCCATTAAAGCAGTTGACAGAGAAGAAGCATGACTGCAGAATCTTACCTACCCGAGAAGTAGCCACGTCTGCGGTATCTGCATCACCCCGCTCCTCGTCGACATCCATAGAAGTTGCAGAAGTAGCAGCACTGAAAGATCCAAATTTCACTCAGTCAAACAAGTATAAAAGTTTACGGCGGTAACGAAAGACTAGGGGAGGAAACACTTACGCTGAAGCAACGGGCACAGCCACTTTGATCCTAGGCAGAGCCTTCCGGGGTTCAAGTGGAGCAACTTTGGCCTGCTTCGCGGCCTTCTCCATTGGTTCTGGGGTTGAAGTTCGAGTGCGCTTCGAAATCTTCGCACTCGGCGGAACTGCTTTGCCGCGTCCCCCTGCGGGATCCTGCGACTATTTGGAATGCCATTCAGAGCGAGGTGGTTAGTCGACTTCCTCGCTACTGCCAGATGATGTCTACCACGCAACCTTCTTCTTGTAGACGTTGTTGGGCCTCCAAGTGCGGAGGTTTGTAGGACAGTAGCAAATTTCCCTCAAGTGGATGACCTAAGGGTTATCATTCCGTGGGAGGCGTAGGATGAAGATGGTCTCTCTCAAGCAACCCTTCAACCAAATAACAAAGAGTCTCTTGTGTCCCCAACACACCCAATACAATGGTAAATTGTATAGGTGCACTAGTTCCGCGAAGAGATGGTGATACAAGTGCAATATGGATGGTAGATATAGGTTTTTGTAATCTGAAAATATAAAAACAGCAAGATAACTAATGATAAAAGTGAGCACAAACGGTATTGCAATGCTAGGAAACAAGGCCTAGGGTTCATACTTTCACTAGTGCAAGTTCTCTCAACAATAATAACATAACTGGATCATATAACTATCCCTCAACATGCAACAAAGAGTCACTCCAAAGTCACTAATAGCGGAGAACAAACAAAGAGATTATGGTAGGGTACGAAACCACCTCAAAGTTATCCTTTCTGATCGATCTATTCAAGAGTCCGTAGTAAAATAACACGAAGCTATTCTTTCCGTTCGATCTATCATAGAGTTCGTACTAGAATTACACCTTAAGACACAAATCAACCAAAACCCTAATGTCACCTAGATACTCCAATGTCACCTCAAGTATCCGTGGGTATGATTATACGATATGCATCACACAATCTCAGATTCATCTATTCAACCAACACAAAGAACTTCAAAGAGTGCCCCAAAGTTTCTACCGGAGAGTCAAGACGAAAACGTGTGCCAACCCCTATGCATAGGTTCATGGGCGGAACCCGCAAGTTGATCACCAAAACATACATCAAGTGGATCACGTGATATCCCATTGTCACCACAGAAAAGCACGGCAAGACATACATCAAGTGTTCTCAAATCCTTAAAGACTCAACCCGATAAGATAACTTCAAAGGGAAAACTCAATCCATTACAAGAGAGTAGAGGGGGGAGAAACATCATAAGATCCAACTATAATAGCAAAGCTCGCGATACATCAAGATCGTACCACCTCAAGAACACGAGAGAGAGAGAGAGAGAGATCAAACACATAGCTACTGGTACATACCCTTAGCCCCGAGGGTGAACTACTCCCTCCTCGTCATGGAGAGCGCCGGGATGATGAAGATGGCCACCGGTGAGGGTTCCCCCCTCCGGCAGGGTGCCGGAACAGGGTCCCGATTGGTTTTTGGTGGCTACAGAGGCTTGCGGCGGCGGAACTCCCGATCTATTCTGTTCTCCGATGTTTTTAGGGTATATGGATATATATATATAGGCGAAAGAAGTCGGTCAGGAGAGCCACGAGGGGCCCACGAGGGTGGAGGGCGCGCCCAGCGGGGTGGGCGCGCCCCCTGCCTCATGCCTTCCTCTTTGCTTCCCTTACGTGCACTCCAAGTCTCCTGGATTGCTTCCGTTCCAAAAATAACTCTCCCGAAGGTTTCATTCCGTTTGGACTCCGTTTGATATTCTTTTTCTTCGAAACACTGAAACAAGGGAAAAACAGAAACTGGCACTGGGCTCTGGGTTAATAGGTTAGTCCCAAAAATAATATAAAAGTGTTTAATAAAGCCCATAAACATCAAATCAGATAATATAATAGCATGGAACAATAAAAAATTATAGATACGTTGGAGACGTATCAGCATCCCCAAGCTTAATTCCTGCTCGTCCTCGAGTAGGTAAATGATAAAAACAGAATTTTTGATGTGGAATGCTACCTAACATAATTCTCAATGTAATTTTCTTTATTGTGGCAAGAATATTTAGATCCATAAGATTCAAGATAAAAGTTTAATATTGACATGAAAACAATAATACTTCAAGCATACTAACAAAGCAATCATGTCTTCTCAAAATAACATGGCCAAAGAAAGTTATCCCTACAAAATCATATAGTCTGGCTATGCTCTATCTTCATCACACAAAGTATTTAAATCATGCACAACCCCGATGACAAGCCAAGCAATTGTTTCATACTTTTGATGTTCTCAAACTTTTTCAATCTTCACGCAATACATGAGCATGAGCCATGGACATAGCACTATAGGTGGAATAGAATGGTGGTTGTGGAGAAGACAAAAAGGAGAAGGTAGTCTCACATCAACTAGGCGTATCAACGGGCTATGGAGATGCCCATCAATAGATATCAATGTGAGTGAGTAGGGATTGCCATGCAACGGATGCACTAGAGCTATAAGTGTATGAAAGATCAACAAAAGAAACTAAGTGGGTGTGCATCCAACTCGCTTGCTCACGAAGACCTAGGGCAATTTGAGGAAGCCCATCATTGGAATATACAAGCCAAGTTCTATAATGAAAGATTCCCACTAGTATATGAAAGTGATATCATAGGAGACTCTCTATCATGAAGATCATGGTGCTACTTTGAAGCACAAGTGTGGTAAAAGGATAGTAGCATTGTCCCTTCTCTCTTTTTCTCTCATTTTTTTTGTTTTTTGGGCATTTTCCCCTTTTTGGCCTCTTTTTCTCTCTCTCTTTTAAAATTTTCGTCCGGAGTCTCATCACGACTTGTGGGGGAATCATAGTCTCCATCATCCTTTCCTCACTGGGACAATGCTCTAATAATGATGATCATCACAGTTTTATTTACTTACAACTCATGAATTACAACTCGATACTTAGAACAAAATATGACTCTATATGAATGCCTCCGGCGGAGTACTGGGATATGCAATGAATCAAGAGTGACATGTATGAAAGAATTATGAAAGGTGGCTTTGCCACAAATACGATGTCAACTACATGATCATGCAAAGCAATATGACAATGATGAAGCGTGTCATAATAAACGGAACGGTGGTAAGTTGCATGGCAATATATCTCAGAATGGCTATGGAAATGCCATGCTAGGTAGGTATGGTGGCTGTTTTGAGGAAGGTATATGGTGGGTGTATGATACCAGCGAAAGGTGCGCGGTATTAGAGAGGCTAGCAATTGTGGAAGGATGAGAGTGCGTATAATCCATGGACTCAACATTAGTCATAAAGAACTCACATACTTATTGCAAAAATCTACAAGTTATCAAAGCAAAGTACTACGCGCATGCTCCTAGGGGGATAGATTGGTAGGAAAAGACCATCGCTCGTCCCCGACCGCCACTCATAAGGAAGACAATCAATAAATAAATCATGCTCCGACTTCATCACATAACGGTTCACCATACGTGCATGCTATGGGAATCACAAACTTTAGAACAAGTATTTCTCAAATTCACAACTACTCAACTAGCATGACTCTAATATCACCATCTTCATATCTCAAAACAATCATAAGGAATCAAACTTCTCATAGTATTCAATGCACTTATTATGAAAGTTTTTATTATATCCCTCTTGGATGCCCATCATAATAGGACTAAATTCATAACCAAAGCAAATTACCATGCTGTTTAAGACTCTCAAAATAATATAAGTGAAGCATGAGAGTTCATCTATTTCTACAAAATAAAACCACCGCCGTGATCCAAACGATATAAGTGAAGCACTAGAGCAAACGACAAACTACTCCAAAAGATATAAGTGAAGATCAATGAGTAGTTGAATAATTATGCAACTATGTGAAGACTCTTTAACCTTTAAGAATTTATGATCCTGGTATTTTATTCAAACAGCAAGCAAAATTAAATAAAATAAAATGATGCTCCAAGCAAAACACATATCATGTGGTGAATAAAAATATAGCTCCAAGTAAAGTTACCGATGAACGAAGACGAAAGAGGGGATGCCATCCGGGGCATCCCCAAGCTTAGGCTCTTGGTTGTCCTTGAATATTACCTTGGGGTGCCCTGGGCATCCCCAAGCTTAGGCTCTTGGTTGTCCTTGAATATTACCTTGGGGTGCCTTGGGCATCCCCAAGCTTAGGCTCTTGCCACTGCTTATTCTGTAGTCCATCGAATCTTTACCCAGAACTTGAAAACTTCACAACACAAAACTTAACAGAAAATCTCGTGAGCTCCGTTAGCGAAAGAAAACAAAACACCACTTCAAGGTACTATAATGAACTCATTCTTTATTTGTATTGGTTTTAAATCTACAGCATTCCAACTTCTCTATGGTTTATAAACTATTTTACTAGCCATAGATTCATTAAAATAAGCAAACAACACACGAAAAACAGAATCTGTCAAAAACAGAACAGTCTGTAGTAATCTGTAACTAACGCACACTTCTGGAAGTCAAAGAATTCTACCAAAATAGGACGACCTAGATAATTTGATTATTGATCTGCTGCAATTGGAATCAGTATTTTATCACGTTTGGTGATTTTAAACAATTGTTTTCGTGAACAGAAAGTTTCTGGAAATTTCAGCAGGATCAAATAACTATCATCCAAGAAGATCCTATAGGTCTTACTTGGCACAAACACTAATTAAAACATAAAATCACATCTAACCAGAGGCTATATAAATTATTTATTCCTAAACAGAACCAAAAAGCAAGAAACTAAAATAAAATTGGGTTGCCTCCCAACAAGCGCTATCGTTTAACGCCCCTAGCTAGGCATGATGATTTCAATGATGCTCACATAAAGGATAAGAACTGAAACATAAAGAGAGCATCATGAAGAATATGACTAGCACATTTAAGTCTAACCCACTTCCTATGCATAGGGATTTTGTGAGCAAACAACTTATGGGAACAAGAATCAACTTGCATAGGAAGGTAAAACAAGCATAACTTCAAGATTTTAAGCACATAGAGAGGAAACTTGATATTATTGCAATATGTGGAAGCATATGATCCTCTCTCATAATAATTTTCAGTAGCATCATGAGTAAATTCAACAAAATAACCAGCACCTAAAGCATTCTTTTCATGATCTACAAGTGCAGAGGTTTGTAGGACAGTAGCAAATTTCCCTCAAGTCAATGACCTAAGGATTATCATTCCGTGGGAGGCGTAGGATGAAGATGGTCTCTCTCAAGCAACCCTGCAACCAAATAACAAAGAGTCTCTTGTGTCCCCAACACACCCAATACAATGGTAAATTATATAGGTGCACTAGTTCCGCGAAGAGATGGTGATACAAGTGCAATATGGATGGTAGATATAGGTTTTTGTAATCTGAAAATATAAAAACAGCAAGGTAACTAATGATAAAAGAGAGCACAAACGGTATTGCAATGCTAGGAAACAAGGCCTAGGGTTCATACTTTCACTAGTGCAAGTTCTCTCAACAATAATAACATAACTGGATCATATAACTATCCCTCAACATGCAACAAAGAGTCACTCCAAAGTCACTAATAGTGGAGAACAAACAAAGAGATTATGGTAGGGTACAAAACCACCTCAAAGTTATCCTTTCTGATCGATCTATTCAAGAGTCCGTAGTAAAATAACACGAAGCTATTCTTTCCGTTCGATCTATCATAGAGTTCATACTAGAATAACACCTTAAGACACAAATCAACCAAAACCCTAATGTCCCCTAGATACTCCAATGTCACCTCAAGTATCCGTGGGTATGATTATACGATATGCATCACACAATCTCAGATTCATCTATTCAACCAACACAAAGAACTTCAAAGAGTGCCCCAAAGTTTCTACCGGAGAGTCAAGACGAAAACGTGTGCCAACCCCTATGCATAGGTTCATGGGCGGAACCCGCAAGTTGATCACCAAAACATACATCAAGTGGATCACGTGATATCCCATTGTCACCACAGATAAGCACGGCAAGACATCAAGTGTTCTCAAATCCTTAAAGACTCAACCCGATAAGATAACTTCAAAGGGAAAACTCAATCCATTACAAGAGAGTAGAGGGGGGAGAAACATCTAAGATCCAACTATAATAGCAAAGCTCGCGATACATCAAGATCGTACCACCTCAAGAACACGAGAGAGAGAGAGATCAAACACATAGCTACTGGTACATACCCTCAGCCCCGAGGGTGAACTACTCCCTCCTCGTCATGGAGAGCGTCGGGATGATGAAGATGGCCACCGGTGAGGGATCGCCCCTCCGGCAGGGTGCCGGAACAGGGTCCCGATTGGTTTTTGGTGGCTACAGAGGCTTGCGGCGGCGGAACTCCCGATCTATTTTGTTCTCCGATGTTTTTAGGGTATATGGATATATATATATATAGGCGAAAGAAATCGGTCAGGGGAGCCACGAGGGGCCCACGAGGGTGGAGGGCGCGCCCAGGGGGTGGGCGCGCCCCCTGCCTCGTGCCTTCCTCGTTGCCTCCCTTAGATGCACTCCAAGTCTCCTGGATTGCTTCCGTTCAAAAAATAACTCTCCCGAAGGTTTCATTCCGTATGGACTCCGTTTGATATTCCTTTTCTTCGAAACACTGAAACAAGGGAAAAACAGAAACTAGCACTGGGCTCTGGGTTAATAGGTTAGTCCCAAAAATAATATAAAAGTGTTTAATAAAGCCCATAAACATCCAAAATAGATAGTATAATAGCATGGAACAATAAAAAATTATAGATACGTTGGAGACGTATCACCAGATTCCTCGTTGTCCTCCTCGCTATCATCTGCATATTGCCAACCAGAACTTTCATCATCACTCCCTACTCCTTCCTAGTACTGCTCCCCGTTCGGCATTGAGTACATCTTGGTGAAAATCTACAAGACACAAGTTACAAATGTCAGTCGGATTCAAGAACAATCGTATATTGAAAGAACACTTAGTAAATCAAGCTTGACCTCGTTTGGAGCATTGTCAGCGTCGAATGGCAAAATCCTCCTGGCTCCACGTGGGTTGTCCTTGTTGCCAGTGATACTTTGAAACCACTGAGCCACCATATCCTTGGCGACCTCCTCCGGGTGGACCCGAGTGGTGTCATTGACGCCCGAGTACATCCACATTGGGTGGTCACGAGCTTTGAGAGGTTGAATGCGTCGACTGAGAAACACCTCCAGCAGATCCATGCCGGTCACGCCCCTGGACTAATGCAACGACCGTGTCTACTAACATGGACACTTCACCCCTCTCTTCCGCGGTCACAATCAGTGAAGAAGGCTAACAGAGTCTCTCCAAAGTGAAGGGAGGGAGGCCGGTCGACTGACCAGGAGTCGGAATGTCCTTGCAGTAGAACCAAATCGACTGCCATCCTCTGACTGACTCGGGAATGCTCATGGGGGAAAAGTACTCCTACCTCTCATTTGGATCCCTAACCCCCCGCACATCTGGATCACGTGCGTCTTTTCATCATCTGGGTTAGCTTTTTTCACCAACTGACAATGATAGGTGAATATGCGTTTGAACAGACCCCAGTGTGGCGGACACCCCAGGACGTTTTCACACATTGAGATGAACGCGGCAAGATACGAGATTGTGTCGGGAGGAAAGTGATGGATCTGAGCGCCGAAGAAATTCAAAAAACCCCGAAAGAATGGGTGCGGGGGTAGAGAAAAACCTCGCTCGACATGGGTGGTGAGAAGGACGCACTCACCCTCGCGCAGCTGGGGCTCGATTTCTCCCTCTGACAGCCTCCAGCACCCATAGGCAATCAGGCTGTCAGTGGCGAGGTTCTCCAGATCTTCCTTCACAACAGTGGAATGGATCCAGTCCCCCTGGATCCAGCCAAGCGGCAGACCGGACCGCGACGTCGACCCCCTCGCCGTCTTCTTGCCCTTCGCCGTCGTCGTCGCCTTCTTCACGCGCTCCAGGGCCGCGGTCTTGTCCTTCACCATGGTGGCGGGGCTCGAGAGGGCCGAGCAGTGGCGTGGAGAGCGGGGAGACGAGGTGGAGAAGAAGAGAGGAAGGGGAACTAATGGAATGCACAGTGCCTCGCATCGCCAACAGCGCATTTATGGTCCCTCTTTCGAGTGGCCGACCAGTGGGCCCGAGCGATCCTATCACATCCCGTAACAGGCGCTGGCTCGATACATGGCAAAAAAGGTGGCGCAAAGATCGAGGAGCCCCTATCTACACGCTCCGCTTACTGCGCCACACCCCGTCCCGCGCGCTTCTCCAAAATTTTGAATCCTGTGAGATCCGAGAACTGCAGAGCAATCAACCGCACCAAAGATATCACGTTTCAATCCACTCGAATATTTGCAGCATAATTCACTCGGTGATCTCAGGAGCTAGAATCGATCGAGGCGATTGATGCAGGGTTAAAGTACCAGTATGCTTTCAAGGCCTTGATGAAATGCCTCTGAAGCATTAAATCGAGCCGGAATCAACTTCAACCCTTCTTCACTCGGACCTCAGACGATGACATGTACCTAGGGTAGGGTATTTGGCCTGACCTAGACACCCTACCCAAGGACACTGCTCTAAAGTCAAAGACACATGAAGTTCTATAGAAGATACCAGCCGAAATCACCCTGAAGTGTAATCTACTCGACGGAAGATTCCACTCGGATATCCCAATTTCACTCGACCACAGTAGCAACACTCGACCGCACAGAGAACCACTCGGAATCCAGAAGGCCTAAGGTCACCCCAGGATGGCAACGGTCAGGCATTCACTCCGTAGTCATAAAGATCATTAATAGCAAGCATTACCAGTAACACCCCTGTCTTAACTCGCATTGAACCATGTGTAACTGAGGGCGGCGAGGGGTCCGGCGCACTCTATATAAGCCACCCCCTCCTCTGGCAAAAGGGTTCGCACCCCCTGTAACTCCAACACATATCCAGTCGACAAGCCTCAGCGGCACCGAGACGTAGGTCTTTTACCTCCTCCGAGAGGGGCCTGAACTCGTAAACTTGTGTGCACAACCTCGCCGTAGCTAGGGCCTTGCCTCCTCATACGTACCATATACTCTTACTGTCAGACTCATTCCCACGACAATGGGCATCTCCATAGCCCGTTGATATGCCTAGTTGATGTGAGACTATCTCCTTCTTTTTGTCTTCTCCACAACCACCATATTTTATTCCACCTATAGTGTTATGTCCATGGCTCACGCTCATGTATTGCGTGAAAGTTGAAAAAGTTTGAGAATACTAAAGTATGAAACAATTGCTTGGCTAAAATCGAGGTTGTGCAAGATTTAAATACTTTGTGTGATGAAGATGGAGCATAGCCAGACTATATGATTTTGTAGGGATAGCTTAATTTAGCCATAGTATTTTGAGAAGACATGATTGCTTTATTAGTATGCTTGAAGTATTATTCTTTTTATGTCAATATTAAACTTTTGTTTTGAATCTTATGGATCTGAACATTCATGCCACAATGAAGAAAATTACATGGATAAATATGTTAGGTAGCATTCCACATCAAAAATTCTGTTTTTATCATTTACCTACTCGAGGACGAGCAGGAATTAAGCTTGGGGATGCTTGATACGTCCCCAACGTATCTATAATTTTTGATTGTTCCATGCTATTATATTATCTGTTTTGGATGTTTTATATGCATTAATATGATATTTTATATTATTATTGGGACTGACCTATTAACCTAGAGCCCAGTGCCAGTATATGTGTTTTACTTGTTTTTGAGCTTCGCAGAAAAGGAATACTAAACGGAGTCCAAACGAAATAAAACTTCACGATGAATTTTCTTGGACCAGAAGACACCCAGGGGACATGGAGGGCAAGTCAGAAGAGCCACGAGGCGGCGGCAAGGGTGGAGGGCGCGCCCCCTACCATGTGGGCCCCTCCGTGACTCCCTGACCTAGATCTTCCTCCTATATATTCACATATATCCAAAAACCCTCAGAAGCATCCACGAAAACACTTTTCCGCCGCCGCAACCTTCTGTTCCCGTGAGATCCCATCTTGGGGCCTTTTTCGGCATCCTGCCAGAGGGGGATTCGATCACGGAGGGCATCTACATCAACTCTATTGCCCTTCGATGAAGTGTGAGTAGTTTACCTCAGACCTACGGGTCCATAGCTAGTAGCTAGATGGATTCTTCTCTCTCTTTGATTCTCAATACCATGTTCTCCTAGATGTTCTTGGAGATCTATCCGACGTAATCTTCTTTTGCGGTGTGTTTGTCGAGATCCGATGAATTGTGGATTTATGATCGGCTTATCTATGAATATTATTTGAATCTTCTCTGAATTCTTACATGCATGATTTGATACCTTTGTATTTCTCTTCGAAATATCGGTTTGGTTTGGCCAACTAGATTGGTTTTTCTTGCAATGGGAGAGGTGCTTAGCTTTGGGTTCAATCTTGCATGATTTCACCCAGTGACAAAGTAGGGGTAGCGAGACACGTATTGAATTGTTGCCATGAGGATAAAAAGATGGGGTATTCATCATATTGCTTGAGTTTATTCTTCTACATCATGTCATCTTACTTGAGCCGTTACTCCATTCTTTATGAACTTAATACTCTAGATGCATGCTAGATAGCGGTCGATGTGTGGAGTAATAGTAGTAGATGCCGGCAGGAGTCGGTCTACTCAACACGGACATGATGCCTATATTTCATAATCATTGCCTTGGATATCGTCATAACTTTGCGCTTTTCTATCAATTGCTCAACAGTAATTTGTTCACCCACCGTATTATTTGCCTTCATGAGAGAAGCCTCTAGTGAAACCTATACCCCCCGGGTATATTTTCCATCATATTAGTTTCCGATCTACTATTTTGCAATCTTTTATTTTCAGATCTATAAACCAAAAAACCAAAAAACATTTTATCTTTTGTTTAGTTTTATCTATCTCTATCAGATCTCTCCTTTGCAAGTGACAGTGAAGGGATTGACAACCCCTTTATCGCGTTGGGTGCAAGTGTTTGATTGTTTGTGTAGGTGCATCTATTGGGGACTTGCGCATTTCTCCTACTGCATTGATACCTTGGTTCTTAACTGAGGGAAATACTTATCTCTACTGTGCTGCATCACCCTTTCCTCTTCAAGGGAAAAACCAACGGAAGCTCAAGAAGTAGCACATTAGTCCCACTCTATGTCAGCACAAGATTAATATGGAACCTGATGCTAAACCCGTTGTTGATCACCAACGACGTTTGAATCATAAAATGAAAGAAGTGGTAAGGACTGAAATATTAAAGCTTCTGGAAGCAGGTATAATCTATCCCATAGCTGATAGTAGATGGGTAAGTTTCGTTCATTGTGTCCCTAAGAAGGGAGGTATTACTGTTGTTCCTAATGATAAAAATGAACTCATTCCACAAAGAATTGTTACTGGCTATATAATGGTTATTGATTTTAGAATATTTAATATAGCAACTGGAAAAGATCACTACCTTTTGCCTTTTATTGATCAAATGCTAGAAAGAATATCAAAGCACACACACTTTTGCTTCCTAGATGGATATTCTGGTTTTTCTCAAATACTTGTTTCACAACCTGATCAAGAGAAAACCACCTTTACTTGTCCTTTTGGAACTTATGCTTATAGATGTATGCCTTTTGGTTTATGCAATGCACCTGCTACTGCTATATTCTTTGATTTATGTGAAAAGATTGTTGAGGTTTTCATGGATGATTTTTCCGTGTACGGAACTTCTTTTGATGATTCACTACAAAAAAGTACACTTCCATGATGATACGTGTTTGTCATAGTAGGTCACGTTTTTTGTCATGCATGTACATCCATGACGATTTTATGACAGAATCAAGATAGTCATACCTGTGCTGTCGTAGAAGTGTTCCATGACATTACCAAAATTATCATCACGGAGGTATCCACTTCCATGACGATAAATGTCGCGTCATGGAAGTGCTTTCGTCAAGGGTGACCAACACGTGGCATCCACCGTAACGGCTCGCCGTTAAGCTATCGGGTCCGGTTTTGGATCCGATAACCTGCTAACATCCCGGACTAATGAGGATTTTCCACGTGTAAAATCCTCATTGGCCGGAGGAAACACGTGTTGGCTCACCGTTGGGACAGATGTCATCCATTCATTAGACACAAGGCGCCTATGATACGTCGAAACATGGCACGGCCCAACAGAGGCCCATTCCGGTGAAAAGGCCGGCCCGTTTGACTTGGTCAAAAGGTAACGGGTTGGCCCACGGAAAGCCTGTTAACGACCTGTTCGTATATAGCCCATTTACGACCCGCTAACTCACGGCCCGTTACGGCCTATCGGAATTAAGCCCAGTAGCTTCATATGGGCCGTCCAATATGATTCTAGCCTGTTGTAACTTCCGGCCAATGTATGGCCCATGATGTCTTTCGGCTCATACGAGGCCATTTGTAACTCTTGGCCCATTAACGGCCCGTGGTGAATCTGGCCCGCAATGAACAGTGTACCCCTTTATACCCATTAACGGCCCATTATTCCATTGGGCCATTTCCAACCCGTGTTATCTTTCGGCCTTCTCAGGGCCCATTTATTCTTGGGCTCATTTCCAGCATTCGGTTACTTACGACCCGTTACTGGCCTTTTCAGCTTGTCGGCCAAATTCAGCCTGCGGTTACAATCGGCCCGTTAATCCATTGGGCCGTTTTTATAGCGTCATCAAATACGGCTGATTAACGACGGCCCATTATTGTCGGCCCATGAACGGACGATTCCAAATCTAGCCCGTTTACGGCCCATAATGCGGTCTGTTATTGGCCCATGTTTGGCCTATCGATCATACGGCACGTAGAAGGCCCATTGATGCTACGGCCCGTAGAAGGCCCATTGTTTCTACGGCCCTTAGAAGGCCCATTGTTTCTATGGCCCGTAGGAGGCCCGTGGTAACTACAGTAAATATGTAGCCCATGGTTATTGTGGCCTAGTTTTAACAATTAGGTTATTGCGGCCACTAGAAAACCGTGGAAAAAGAACTGCAGCGACTACAAGCAAACAAATAAACAAGACAACAAGGAAATAAATAAGCAAGCAACTTACGCTAGGCTATCACGGCTATTACACATATTACATCCACTGGGCATCAAAGTTCGCCACCAGTGCAAATATAGGGAACAAAGCAGCATATCATATACACTGGTTGTCAAAGTTGGTGACGAGTGCAAATAAACACCGCAGCAAAACAAGTCCAGAACTTAAACCACTTCAGAAGAGCTCAAGAAACAATATCCTGGGTACCCATAATGCTGGCAAGATGCCTAGCAATCTTATTAACTTTCTCTTGTTTGGTGCTTAAATCCTCCAGCACTTGCTGTTGCACCAGAAAGTATGCATCTGAATTCTGCAGGGACTTCCTCAGTCCTGCAGCTTCCTGTCGCATAACATCGGATCGATGTCTTTCAACTTGAAGTTGAGACTCAAGAAGCCGAACTGATTCAGGCAGCGAGTTCGAAGAGCTGGTGCCAGCAGTAGTAGCCAGTAACTCGAACACTACATCAAGACAGGACTTTGGGGTTGTCTCAGTGTCTTCAATATAGTTTTTATCAGCTTTCTTGGAGACCAACAGGGATGTCTCACTATCTTGAACCTTATCTGCATTACTTCCTTTACCATTGCATAACAGGGTACTCTTCTCCAATATTTTATCCGCGTTCTAAAAGAGAAACAAACAAACACATCACAGGTTTACAATGTAGTATATGAAACGCATTTTGGTAAACCAGTTCAGTAGTAAGGTGGACAGGATAACAACATGAAACAAACATATATCTATGTAGTATGGTCACTATATGGTCTATATCATTCTAGTTTATGTTGCCAAATCAAGATAGATACAGTTCGAATCATATCTATTTAAGACAAAGCAGCATAGACAGAATATAAGTGTGGGAAACTATACAGCAATAACAACACTTGCAATGTGCATGGCATGAGAACATAACTGTTTATTCAATTGAAAGTGAAATCAACATAGAGCAAGTTACAACAGCAAACACGTTAAAGAAACAGGTTTAAAACATACCGGTTGCGCCATTGGAGTTTCAATAGCATCCTTCAAATTTGAAATTAGTTGGTATGAGTAAATACAGTGATGCAAGAGCAAAGTAGTATGAACCATAGCTATGGAACCTGACCTGAGAACAATTCTTCTTCTGCTTTAAGCATTGATTTGGGGTTCGAAGTGGTGGTCCTCGTGCTTTGGGCACTGCAGTTGCCTTACTAACTGTTCGTGTTTGGGTGCTCTGTGGTGGAGACGGTGCTGTGTCAACTGGAACTGGGTTACTATCTGCTGGGGTTGGGGTTAGAAGGGGTGTAGCTGGTTCTCTGTCCAACTGGGTAGGGGTATGATATAATTCACGGATAGAATGACATAATTCAAAATATGATGACTATGTAAACACGATGAGATGATATAACTATATTATGTATTTAGAAAATGGGTTGGCATGCCATAATTCAGATACATGTTGTCTATGTAAACATCATGGCATGATATAATTCAAATATATGATTTATATACTAAGCAAGTGAGCAGAGGGCAATCGCATATATGATGTGTCAACTAAGGGCATTCAATATTGTGTATATGATGTAAAAACTAAACATTGCAATACAACATATGCATGATATGAGTAATATAACCCTGCCAAGTTTGAGCATACACCTCAGGGGCATAATAGGACTGGTCATCTGCCTCTGAATCCTCCTCTAAAGAGCTATCTGTAACCAGCAAGATATCTGCTTCAGCAGGTAGCATTGTCTGCTCTGAAGACCTTGTTTTCACTCCAGATTTCTCCATCACCAATTCAAATGGTTGATGCACAGGAAGAGCAGTTGAATATACAAACATTGTCGACAAATGCAACAAGAAATACAAAAAAAGGACGACATGATATAATTCACATATATGACGCTTGGCTAAACAGCATGGCATTGCATAATTCACATATATAAGGCCTTGCAACAAGATAGCATTGCATAATTCACATATATAATGTCTTGCAACAAGATGGCATTGCATAATTCACATATATGGTAATTAGACATTAAATAGGTGGCATTCACGCAAAGCATGTCTAAACTAAGCAAATGACATAGCAATGCAAGATACCATACACACGATATGAGCAACATAACCCTGCCAAGTTAGAGCATGCACCTCGGGGGGAAATAGGACTGGTCATCTGTCTCTGAATCCTCCTCTGAGGAGCTATCTGTAACCAGCAAGACATGCGCTTCGTCAGATAGCATTGTTTGCTCTGAAGACCTTGTTTCCACTTCGGATTTTTCCATGACTGTGCCGAATGGCTGATGCACAAGAAGGGTAATTAAATGTACTAAAATTGTTGATAAATTTAACACGTAATAAAAAAATGATGGCATGATATAATTCACATATAAGATGACTGGCTAACCAGGGTGGCATTGCAAAATTCACATATATGATGCCTGGCTAAACAAGATGGCATTGCATGATTCACATATACGATAAAGAAACTAAACAGATGGCATTGACACAAAGCATGTCTAAACTAAGAAGATGACATATTTGATGTATACAGTAAGCAATGCAAGGCACCATATGCATGATATTACCAACATCAGCATGCCAAGTTAGAGTGAAGACCGTAGGGGGTAAATAGGAGTGGTCTTCTCCTTCTGAATCCCCCTCTGAACAGTTATCTTCCTCTTGATTACGATCCGAAATGGGTGGAGGGGGCTGCCTTTGCGCCCAGCATGGAGCGACGTATGCATGAAATTTTATTGCCACGTAAGGCTCGTCTCTTTTGCTCTACATGTTCAGTTCCATTGTGTACAACAACTGACATGCATAGGAATAAAACATAGTGAGATTATGTAAGGAGTGCATGCACAAATCCAGAGTGATGGTAGCAAACTGTGGATAGACCCAAAACCAATGATAGCAGGCAGATAATAGCTTTAGTTAAAAAATACAGATAATGGCTCCTTTAATGTTTGTTTGCACCCAACATGAAACTCATAGTAGACACCCGAGATTAACCATATAGTAGACATATACTACTGATTGCTGCCCCAATATGTACCTCACAACCATTTAAAAACTCAAGTTTCAGCATTAGTCTGGACCTGACTCGAAGTCTAATAGGTGAACACGGCGATAAAGTAGCATGTCATCATATTAAGCGATGCATAACGTAAGCACACACAGAAGAGTGCGACCTCTCTTGCGGACCCGTGTAGTCCTCAAGGTCATCTGCTCAGTTGATGATGGAAATGCAGTTGTCGTGGCTTCCGTCGGCGGGGAAGAAGATCTGAGGCGGCGAAAGACAGTCTGGAGAGCAGATCCCTGCTGTGGTGAACCCTTCCGTCGTTGGAGCAGTTGAGCTGGGGTGGAACACAGCGCAGCAGGAGCAGGACAAACCACACAAGGTTTTCTTTGACACATATCTATAACAAAAGTAATTGTGTAAGGGCTTGTTTGAATTTGAGGATTCTAACAATGCAGGGATAGGAAATAGACAGGAATAGGATAGAAATGCACGTGCAAAACAGAGAATTTAAAAACACATGATTTCTGCCAATCTGGGTGTTTGATTCACAAGAATTGGAAGATCACAGGATGCAAAGAAGCATGGTGAGATTAAGTCAAACCACAAGAAAATGTACAGTTATAATGCTATTATGCTACTATCTCTTAGTCTTGTGCTTCATGAATAGGAATTTGAAAAGGAGGACAAGTGGAAATTAAAATTCCTACGGTTTTTCTTTCAAGGAGACACTAAAGGAACAAATCCTACAATTTTCCTTTGCTCCATTCCTTTGAACCAAATTCATGAATAGTACCATAGGAAACTTCCCAATTCCTATGTTTTTCCTTCACTTTTCCTTTCAAGCATTGGCGATTCTAGTAGGCAGGCTTGAGCAAGGAAAAGACTACACTCAAAAAATGTTTTTGTGCTACTTCTATTACTTTGGACCCAGGCCACTGCCCTACTAGCTCAACTCCCAGGCCCATTGACAAATGCACAGCTCAAACGCGCAGAGATAAATAATGATGGCATTCAAGAGAGTCCATCACGGATAGCTAAGTTGCCTGGTACCTCACTGCTTGTCATATAGTAGGATAAAATAACCGTACTTCACGTTACTACGTGTGCTCAGTGGACAATATATATATATATAACATGTAGAGTAAAAAAGAGATGCAACAAGTGTACAACCTCTTTGGCGAAGCCATGTCGATCTCAGCGTGATTGGATTGGTCGGTGAGGATGCTCCGGCTGACTTGGCTGTCGGAGGAGGGGAAGAAGATCTTAGGCGTCTAGAGATGGAGCCCGGGGTACTGCTCCCCTGTGATGGAGGGTTTCGTTGTTGGAGCAGCTCCGGTGAGTTGTACGACGCCGAGGCTGACGCAGGACAAGAGAGACAACTTAACCTGAGTGGAATTCTAATAGCATCTCCAATAGATGACGTAAAATATATAACCACAAAGTGCTAGATGTAAAATACATCAGCCGCTCATCTCTGAACTTAACTGTCGAAACTGAATTTAACTGTCGAAACTAAACTTAACTGTCGAAACTCAATTTTGCCGTCGAAACTAAATTATACTGTCGAAACTGGACACGCTAGTAGCAGAAAAGCAGTAGCAGCAGCAGCAGCGCGTGCGAGAGCCAGGGCAGCTAGTCGTGTAGCAGCATCAGGTGAGGCTACACGTCAGTCGACTGACTTCTTCATCTCTGGTCAGTCGGTTTTCCAGCCGTTGGATAAGAAATCAAGGGCATGCAGTTCATCTTCAACCTCCACCCCCCTGAGCTGCCAGCCACCACCGGCCAAACAGCCAGCCCCCGCCGCCCCGCCCGCCCCGAAACCACACCCCACCGCCGGTCCGCCGCCGCCCCGGCCATCCCTCTAGGCCTCACCGTGCCGAGCTTTTTCTCCGGCGATCCCCACGCCACCGCTGCACCGCCGCCGGCGACCACCGCCCCCACCCTGAACCCTAAGATAGATAGTGGGGTACCTCTCCGGCGAGCCCCCTCCCTGCTGCGGCTGGTTCTTCCTTAACTCCGGCAAGCCCCCCCTGAAAATCGACTGACCCAAAAGTCAATTCAGTTGACTGAAGTATAGCTAAATCGGAGTAGCATCGCAAGCAAGAGCAAGAGAGAGAGAGCAGTAGCGCAAGCAAGAGCAAGAGCAATAGCAAGAGCAGACCAGGCAGGGGACCGAGAGCAAGAGCAGAGCAGCAGCGCGAGCGAGAGCTAAAGCAGCAGCAGCTCCTACTGATGTGGACGTCACCGTCGAGGGAGCGACGTCGTGGAGGAAGTGGCCGGCGACGCTGCAGTGGATGGAGTCACGCCGTGTCGGCTCGGGACCGAGCGCCGGCAGCACCGTGAGATCAAATCAAGAAGAAAATGCGGTGACTAGTGTACAACCTCTTTGCTGGCGCCGATTAGGCCTCGGCTTCATCCGAGGGAACGGTGATGATTCTGCTCTTCCGGTGGTGCAGGTGAAGACGGTGGTGTGGGAATGGAGGTGGCGCGAAAGATGAGGGGAACGTAGGGGCAGCTTCTTGGAGGTGGAGGACGGGGTGGCTGAACCGATGGGACGACGAGATCGATGACGGATCCTCATCCGGTATGGTGGATGAGGGACGTCGAGGTGTTGCTGTGGACGACGTCGTCGGGGAAGAGGCTTCGGCTGGGTGGCAGACGGAGGAGGGTGTGGGGCTTCGCGGGGTTTCGCGGCCTCGGTGTACGAATGGGTGGACGGATGGGATGGGAGTGGGGAACCATGGCTTAGGGACGCGCTTGTCTGAAATGTTGGGTAAGTTACGAAAGTACCCCCACCAATTTGAGCTAGGCAGTTCTTTCGGTTCAGGGGTATCACGGGCATTTCGCGTGTCGGGATTTCACGGGAGGTGGGAGTTTTCGCACGCGTTGTAATTTTGGAATAGCAAGGCGCGTGTTGAGATGGAGGGAGTTGTCGGAGCACAACGAGACAAAGATGTATCTTAAATATTTCGGGGTAACAAGGCGCGGGTTGAAGAGGCGGGAGTTTCGCAGCACGATAGACAGAGACGCTAGCTTGAAATTTCGGCATAACAAGGTGCGACTTGAAATTTCGGGAGAACAAACTTAATGTGTACCAAAAAAAGACAAATCGCACCTCATCACTAGAGAGAGCCATGTCCCGTTTTACTATTACTATAAATGCATTCAAATACAACAACAAAAACTAAAAAAACTGGGACAACAAACATAACGTGTCCAGTACCAAAACAATTTGCACTTCCCTCAACAGTAAAAAAACAATGTGTGTTGTCTAGCATATGGACTAAATTTGAGTACATTTTCCCTGTTTGAATGGGATTGTACTTGGGTTAGTTATACAACCATCTAAATATTATCTTCACAACACATGACATGAACATAGGAGAAGTAAATTCCTATATAAATACGAACTACATGTACATACGATCTCAAATTCAAATATATGTATCCATTTTATGTTGAATTCAAATCATAGTACATGTATGCTCTAGCTAGATGTTCGGAATCTAAACCATGTATGATATACTACGTACAATGTGTTTAACACGCACAACACACACACAAACACCATTTAGACTAGTAAGGTACACGTGCATTGCATGCATGAGATTTGGCAACCAAATTATGAATAAATACCACATTATAGCATGTAAGCTTTGAGTCATATATGCATGATGTAGATGTTCGTTTAATTCTTATAGTTCATTTCATTCAAAATCATCTAGTTTTTATTAGAAAGCTAATCTATTTTAAGATTCATGGAATTGTGCGTTGTAAGGCATAAAGTAAAAACAAATAATGGCAAACCGTGTAGAAAAACATTTGGGCAATTCTGATACAGAAGATTCTAGAACAAATAAGAAGTGCTTGTGTTTTGAGGTTTGTGCATTATGCTTAAGTTCAACCGTGGAGTCTTCTAGATTGTACATGTGGCAAAATCTGGTGGAATCTAGATGATATCCAACAGCCAGTAGTGCTCAAATTTGCCATCTCTGCACCATCGGATTGGCCTCATCCAACGACCATGTTTCAAAGTTAAAGTTATCCGCACACTATATAAAAAATATATAATATAATATATATAGGGGTATAGATATAGATATGTGATGCGAAAGACACCCATCATCTCCAATTAGAATAGTGTGTCCATGCACGGATGCAATGTGGCCAAATCATGTCTGCCATCGGTATCTCAAATTCAAATCAGTCTGACCTTGTTCAATGTGTATACAGTACAACATGCTCGTTTCCAAACCACGCCGCGCATATCTCAGTTATATTCATGCATGCATGGGTTTCAAACATCATGATCTCTTATTCAAATATTTGAATTCAACTCTACATTGATTATGACCTCAACTAATCTTTTACACCCACATAGTCGTCTTCTCTTTATAATTGTACCACTAACTTTCTCTCGTGCATGCATGCACACACACTACCAGTCGGCATTATCCATCGCACACATGCAATCTTTTTCTTCAGGTCGGTCTCCCATGCATGCACACACACACACACCTCCCCCTCTCCATCATATCGGGCAATCTTTATCTCTCACGTGCATGCGCAACGATCGATGTTCCTCTATGTGTGTGTATATATAGCTAGGTCTTTCACAGTTTTCCACACAAACCGATCAATCTATATATCTAGTGAGGTCTCACCCTCTTTCCCATGTCCACATCGATCAATCTATACCTCTCTATATAGGATTACATAGCTAATACACCCACATTAATTATATATCCAACGTCCCCCTCTCATCATCCATGCCTTCCGCTTTATCTCTCAAACGCGCGCACAGTGGCGAAGACAAGGGGCGGCAAGGGCCCTGCCCCCCCCCCTAACATCACTATATATCGAGGCTAATATGAATGTGATCATTTGACAATTGCTGGTAAAATGGTTTAAGTTGATGAATTGGCCCTCCTCGTAAAGGATTAGCAATGCTTGGCCCCCTAGCTCATTTATTTTTCATGGCTCCACCACTGCACGCAACAGCGCACGTTCTCGCCCCCTCTCTTTAAATATTGATCTCGCACTTGTGCAATCCTTCATAGTCTCCCTCCACTTGGCCCCTCGCACCATCTTCTAGCCCCCCACCGGATTTTGCCACATGTACAATCTAGCAGACTCCATGGTTGAACTTAAGCATAATGCAAAAACCTCAAAACACAAGTGCTTCTCCTTTGTTCTAGAATCTTCCGTATCATAACTACCCAAAAAAAATTCTAGTTGAATTGCCATTATATGTTTTTACTTTATGCTTTACAACGCACAATTCCATGAATCATAAAATAGATTAAGGGCTTCTTTGATTCAAAGGATTCTCAAAGGAATTTTGGAGGATTCTAATCCTTAGGAATTTTTCCTATCTTGGTTGTTTGATTCATAGGATTGTAAACCATAGGAATTTCTCCATAGGATTCATTTGCACTAGATTTCATAGGAAACATCCCTTCCACTCAAACCTCTTTGAAAGAATCCTACGTTTTTTCTATGCACAATCAAACACTCGTACAATCCTGTAGGATTCAAGACGACATTCCACTCTAATCCCATGTTTTTCCTATTCCCGCGTTCTGGAAATCCTACGAACCAAAGAGGCCCTAGCTTTTTTATAAAAACTAATTTATTTTGAATGAGATGAACTATAAGAATTAAAGAAGGTCTACAGCAGGAATATATGACTCAGAGCTTACATGCTATAGTGTGGTATTTATTCATAATTTGGTTGCCAAATCTGATGCGTGCAATGCACGTGTACCTTACTAGTACTTCGAGTATGTGCAAAACACGTAAATTAGAATTCCAATGGCACTCTACACAGTGCCTCTCTTACAGTTCATGAAGCCACGTGGCACATGTGGAGGCGTTGTCGCGACCTCCTTGTGTGGATTGATCATAGTGACGTGCTGCTGGTTCCAGAAGAATGTACTCGTCCTCTCTGAGCCACACTAGCGGTACATGCACGAAGCGAAGATGTGCACGCACACCACGCACGCACTCATTCTCTCGCACGCACATGCGGGTACACGGGGGGGACGCATTTTTGTACGAAGATCCACCCCATGTGATAATTTGACGCGTGTAAAGTCCTTCGCTTAATTGATGGTCAATTAATACAGCGCATGCAAATTGAATGGACGTGAGGGCGGAAGAAAGACATTCCTACTCCACTGCGCACATGCGAGTAATTAAATCATGGGTTGCTAGTACTTCCATTGGTCTCCTTCGTATTTTGTGCCAATTTTTGACCATATTTGTAAGTAACATAATATTTATGCATGTCATAAAAAGTGGCACAAAAAAGGGGGCCAATAAACCAGGACGCACGCAGCATGATCAATTTTTGCCAGGGCTACTGTTGGTGGCCTTTGTATTTAAATATGGACGGAGTGGAGTAGTACTATCTTTATCTTAGCCTCGTAGGGCTCTCCCAGCGCCTAGGCTCGCCTCGCCCACCGGATCCCGCCATGGAGGATCCCGCCATGGATAATCCCTTAGATCTCAGGATCCCGCGCGCTGCCCTCTCGCTGCGGCCCGCAGCACTGCCGACTTTGAGTGAAAACCACATGTGTTTTAGAGGGGATCCATTGCTCTGGAATCACAAATCGGTGGCGCCGGAGGACATGCCAGGGCTGCGTTTCAGGTGGTGGGCAGCAAGGGCAAATCGGATCGAGGAAGCGTCGCATCGATTGGAGAGAAGTTCCAAGGAGTTGCACCTGGCGCAGCACAAGGCGGAGGCGCAAGTCGATCTCAGGGGAGAGATGCTGAGGGATGTCAGCATCTGGCAGCGTCGCGTTGATTTTGAGCTAGGGCTAATGGCAGAGATCATATTCACGGAGTCAACTGCGGAGGAAATAACATGCATGCCTGCGCAATGGCATGAGCAGCCGGTGCAACTGTTCAAATGGGCGGTAGGAGAAGCCAAATCCTGGGACCAGTTGCGGCGGCGTTGCTGGGCATGCATTGTAGGCGAGGTGAGCTGCCCTCCTTCCCTGCCAGTGATGCAGTGACCTAGTCGGTTGCTGCTGCAGTGAACTTGCAACGCCATGTCGGTTTGCAACCTTGACAATCACTCCATCTATATGTATTCTATTCCTGTGAAAATACTTGGTCGTTTGGAAAAAGATGGTAATTGATATATCACTAGTTTTAGAATGCTTGCTCGTGATAATCAACCGAAGCCACGACCAGAAGTCTCCGTCGTGTAATACTTTACGGTCGGTCGCACCAACAGACAGTCGGTCGGACCCGCGTCTCACCGAAGGGACACGCATCGGCTTGGTCTGACATGTACGACCAGTTACATCACTGACTTGTGCGACCGCATTTGAGCAGTGTAGTACTCCCTCTATCTCAGTTTACAAGTCTTGCACATATACCTAGGTCGTTAATTTGACCGACTTAATAAGAGGCATACATTACGAAAAATATATCATTACAAAATTCAAATATTCTATTTTTTAATGATATATTTTTTATGTTAAACAATTTATTTTATATAAGTTACATTGACGACCTAGGTACACGTGCAAGCCTTGTAAACTGAGATGGAGGGAGTCCTTGAAATTTATGTTCCACTAAACTCATCGAGAGCCGTTTCGGGCCTCGAAACCGAAACCATCAATTAGTCTTTACCTTGTTCCCATCACATTCCAAAGTACTAGTGCTACAATTAAGTGCAAGCCTGCTCACACCTACTAGTACGTACCAAATCTGAACGTGTTCCCACTATGCAGGTTTTAGTACTACTGCTAGTACTTAGGTTATAAAAAGGGGAACTACCTAACCGAAAATTACTCTACCTTCCTCCTCATAAGTCCTTCTTCTTCGTCCATCCTTGCCATGGCCGGTGTGCAGAGCTCTAGGTCAAGAACTACTCGTAACAAGGGAGCGGCAACCAAAGCTATGGAAAAAAAGAGGGCTCGCCGCCATGCAGAGACCTCGAAAGATCTCTCATGGGCAGGCGATGGCTCTCAGGAGCGCCCTAGCCGTGGAGGCGAACATGCCGAGCTGGCGGTGCTGGAGTCGTTATACCTCGACGGCATGCCCGATCAGCTCAATAAGCACCTCAATAAGCAGAAGGAGTTCATCCACGGCTTGATGGAACTGCTGAAGGAGAGACGACATGCCCGCTGAGCTCAATGAGCAGGGGGAGTTGACCGCCGGCTTGGTGATGCTGCTGAAGAAGAGAATTGCCTCAGAGAAGAAGGCGACCGGCAAAATCCTGCAACTTCAGGAGGACAAGGCGAAGCTCTACCATGAGCTCGACCTGCTGAAGGAGGAGAACGCTGGCTGGAAGAAGCTGCATGAGAATAGTAGTTCCTCGATGAAGATGTTGCAGGCCCTCGTCATGGAACAGAAGAAGGAGTTGGCGAAGCTCCGCATCGAGCACCCGGCTGCTGTCAAGGTACATAATGCGGCCGTGGAACAGATGATGAAGGCTTGCGTCGAGAAATCCCGCGTTATGGACAGAATGAAGAAGAAGGCGGAGGAGACGCGCAAGGAGATGGAGATCGTGGAGGCGATGAAGAAGCAGTTACGACTCCGTGAACAGCAACCCTTCATGTAGTAGAGAGCAGCGCCCCAGACTTGTGTGTGTGTGTCTTCCTTCTTATTTTGGGGTGATAATCTTCCTTCTTCTTTTTCTCCTATGTTTCTTCTTTTGCTTCGGGTGTTTCGCCGCACGTGTCACGTTCTCTGCTAGGCATGAATAGAACAATGCTAACAATGACATGACTAGCAAATTAGATCATTTTATCGCCATATGGCATTGGGCTGCCGTGTTTCGTGCTCCTCCGCTGTACTCCAGTGGAAAACTTGAGTATACCGCATGGTTCTTTGCTCCTCCTCAAGTCGTCGGCACATTTATACGAGCAGTCAAATCACAAGGCACCGCCTTCTAGCAGTAATGAGCCATCAAATCACAAAGGCCCTCGCCTATCTTGAAACCGACCTAGCTAGACTGCCCCGCCCTCTAGCAGTAATGAGCCGTCAAATCACAAAGGCCCTCGCGTCTCTTGAAACCGACCTAGCTAGACTGCCCCGCCCTCTAGCCTTTTAAAAAATGTATACTTTTGCACAGTGGTAGGATCGATGGATTGCGCCATGGAGCAAAACTAATAAGATGAAATTAAAGAAAAAAGTTGGTACATATAGAGAGTGCTCGTCGCCAAATTATGAATATAGTACTATTAAAAAAGCTAGTACGTGCTTAAATGGGGTGCTAAATTCTATTAAAGAAATTAGCATACCTATTTAATTCTTGGGTTCTTATTATTCTGCCACTAGTTATGTATCACTACTCAGTTTTTCCATTAGAAGTTACAACTACTCAAAAATGCCATCGATCCGTGAGATGCCTGCTCAAAAATGCAATTAGATATCTCAAAAATGCCATCGTTAAGTTAGATGTTTGCTCCAAAATGCCATTAGACATTGTTATTTTCACGTCAAACCCGTTGACCATGTTACATGACAAAAATAAGCCGATTCTCACAATGATAAGTGTGGCGCCGCTTGTCAGGAGTAACCAAGCGAACAATTTTACAGGAAAATAAGAACGTTGTTGGGATCAAGTAGGCCCCACACTTTATTTTACTGTAGTGAGATGGAGGGAGAGCTGGCATGTTGGTCCATTGGTATTTATGTCATTATAACATGGCAAAAGAGATTTGAGTCACAATAATGGTGTCCAGCACAACACACCCCTCAAATAAAACTAAGCACCCTGAAATTCTTTGACAACTAAACTGCTGGCTATATGATGTTGGCCATATATATTTTACGTATATAATGTGAAGAAATGAGTGGTAGTACTATACCAACTAAAAGATGAACTGTAAGAAATACTAGTATGTACGTACTAAAGAGTTAAAGTAACGAGAAGAAACATAACATAGTTCTGCTGGGGGCTCAGCACAACACACTCCTCAAATAAAACTCAGCACAACACACTCCTCAAATTGCCCAATTAGATGTCATGTCTACTCGACGCCCAATTAAATGGCTTTCGATGTCATGTCAAGCGTTGGGAAAATTACAGATGATACGAAGCTTTCCATTCTCCCATGATACAGGCTTCCGAGAGCCCTTGGATCCGAGATCAAACGGTTGCATGGCGTGGTTCTAGACCTATGGGTGAATATCCTATCCTGGAGGGTTATTCTGCAAATTTTCAGCAACTTAGCATGCGACCGTTCGATCTCAGATCCAAGGGCTGCTAGCAGCCCGTATCATGGTCGCGCCTACCACGACCGTCGCCTCACTCGCGCGGTCGCGCCCTTGGAGATTTAACGCGGTGCGTTAGGCTATCTGATGTTGGCATGTCATACATAGTCATCACTTAGTCACTCATACTACAACAAGGTTAGCTATAAGGTTGGCTATAAGAGTATTCCTTTTTACTTCTCTCCATCTCTTTCTTCGTAGTATTTATTGCATTTGCCAAGGAGTGACCTCTTCCAATGAAATGGTGCTTAGATGAGGTGCTAAGGGCATTAAATGGCTTAGCAACTCAAGTCCCCAATGCATAGGTGCTTAGTTTTTTGTTGCTAAGTTTGCTTCATTTAATTAGCTATAGACTCAAAATTGTCTTTTCACCTAGGTACACGCGCTTAGCACCGTTTCTTCCTGGGGTCACCAAACTAGTCTCTCTCTTCTTAATTAACTTGCCACATCAGACTTTATGCCTATGTGGCAGGCTTAGCACCTGTAGGAGCAAGTACAATAGTGGGCTATAAGCCCGCTTTACATGGTATTTTTGCATATGTGGAGGAAAGAGGCAAGGAAAAAGTGGAGGAGTGGGCTCTCATGCAAGAGCCAGCCTCTACATGGTGGAGCATTGGGAGAGGCACCTGTATGGAGGTGGTCAAGAATCGGGAGACTCACACCGGTCATAGCGCCGCAGTTAAAATGATAATGGCAAGTCAAATCACGGGGGCCCACCTGTCCAACAGTAACTCGCTGTCAAATCACACAGCCCTACGTTTGCAGCAGCCTACTCCCTCATCTTCTCGCGTCTTTGTCGAACCGACTAGGCGGAACTGCCCCGCCTACCGCGCGGGAAAAGCCCCGCCCTCAACTTTTAAATAGTACAATATACTAATTTTGTATCCATGGATTGCGCCATGGAGCAAAGCCTCAAGAAAACGGCCATACACATGTACGGAATATACAGCACGCCCGTCGCGTTCGCGTCGCACCCCAGACGGTCGGTCGGTCTGGCACGCCGCTCTCCAAATGGAACGTGCGTCATATTGCGTTTGCACACACATGTGGGACCGCAATTGAGAACCGACCATAGGCACACTCCCCGGCCCCGCAAGTCGGTGAGTTAATAAAAGAGAGATACGAGCGATAGTACTAGAGAAGTGTTGTACAGACGTTGGTGCCTCGACGATCCCTGCATGACACGGAAGATCAGTTCGTCCATGCATGTGACCAGACTTCAGCAGACACGCCTGGATTGGCTATCATCTACATATCGTGCAGGGCTGCAGACTGTGTTGTACAGGGTTGTAGTTCTCATGAGAAATCTAAAAAAAGGTTTCTTGTCATCTCGCAATATTAGGTGTCATGTGCTTCGGATCACTGCGAGGGTTAAACAGCGACAACTGAGTTCCTCCAAGGTGCTGGTCATTGGGGGCACATGCACGAAGACTACTCGGCTGCCATCTAGGTCAAGCCGGCTATGTTAATTAGGACATCTATCGATGGACCCCTTTTCTACGAGTTTATCTTTAATATGAGCTTTAATCCTCGTCTAGTTTGTCCGTCGGGATTCATGTTGTCTCCTTTGGGCAGTGAGGTTATGGTTTCTTGTCATGTGGCATTTTTTCGTGTTATATGTTATAATCCGGTGCTTCAGATCAAAATGACGACAACTGCGCCTCTGGGGCACGTGCATGAAGACTTCTCGACAGTCATTGACGAGGTCAAGCCGGCTCCAGTAGACAAAAGAAAACAAGTACTCCACTATATAGGCAGGAGCCTCCGCGCTTGCTTGCTAGTGTTGCTCTCTTCACACTGTCTCGTCCTCTCCAGATCTAAACACGACAACGGTGGCCACACACACTCTCTCTCTCTCTCTTCTCACCACTGGTCACAGATCTAGCCGGATCCTCTCCGCTGGGGAAGGTGAGAGGGTGCAACATTCACGCAGTCGTCCTCGGCGACGGCTCTTACCCACTGCCGGCGCGTCCCGATCAGCGTGCCTTGCCGTTCTCTCCCAAGCACCGCTGGCTAGGGAGGGCCTCCGACCCCTTCTTCCTTGCTGCCGTAGTGTGGGCAGATCCGGCCTCCCGCCGCCCACCTAGCGACATCCCAGCGACCCTCATGTATAACTTCCTTCAAAACCGGCCTTGCTCTACTTCCCGAGCTCCTGACGTCGCTGCATTTGTATCTTTTACTATTTCTCAGGGCCCCTCGTAGATAGGATCGATCGGATGTTCAAAAGCCACCTAAATTTTTACTTTTAAGAGGTAAAACTAGTTCATGCACTCGAATCTAGTACTACTTTCTTCAAATAAGGAAGAAGGGGGTGGGGGTGGGGGTGGGGGAAGATTTGTTACCTGAATCTAGGACTTGGTCGAAAGAGGAAATAATGGGGGTGAAAAGTAGCAGAGACTGGCTATCCAACTGGTCTCTAGGTCTAATAGGGAAATAAAGGGAAACGCAGTACAAACTCAATATAAACCTGATCTATTGGTTGAAAAAGGAAAGAAAGTGGGGACTGGGGGACAAGTCAACAGAGTAAGTCCAGCACTAGATTTGCTAGCCTCACGCAGTATAAGGTGGCTATACCGAACAAAAATGGGACCAACCCAGATATCATGTTCTGATGTTTGTTGCCCCGAGCCACTCTTATATAATGCCACTGGTAAAATGTAGCAGTCGCACTGTTAAAAGTAAGGAGACGTTAAACCAATATTGTTTTCAATGTAATGCCTCCAGTAATATGAATCAATGGCACTTTTTTTCATGTCCTGCTAAATTTCCCATTAAGATAAGTTGCTTCTTTTCGTTAGAAATGCAACTGTCCTGGTCCGCCTACTCTCCCGTGCCCAAATACTGACTCTGTAGCAGTTGTTAATGTAATGTTGCTGGTAAAATGAAGCAATGGCACCATTAAAGTAATGTCGTATTTAACGGTTTTCATAGTTAATCCTAATGCCCACACTAATATCTAGCAATGTTGTTGCTTTAGAAATTGCTACTGTCCTTGTAGGATTTCCATTCAGATAAGGAACATGCTTCTTTTCATTTGATGTATGTTTATCACTTGTTAGTCACCCTCCTTTCCACCTTTTTTGTGCAAACAGAGATATACATTTCACGCTTGATCTTAGTTGAACTGCACAAATGATATCCAAATTATAGTTGAACATTCCAGGAGCTTCACAACCAACCTTGATGTTGCTCAATTTTATTGCAACTAATGAAGAAGAAGCTCTGTGGTTTTCGTTTTCTGATGGAAATGGAACCGGGGCTGGAGCCCTTTTCTTAAAAAAAAAGAAGAAGTTGCTAGCTCATCGGACATTGCATCATTTTAGGTGAACTGCACTAAAAGGTCCCATGAATTGAATCATCCATGTTGGTGACTGGTGTCATCCCTTCTACGATGGCGTTGACTGCAGATATGGTTCCCATCATGAGGTATGTTCCTTTTTGGTCTGGCCGTTTGCCAAAGATCCTGCATGTTGAGTCTGCTCTTGTGCTACTATTTGGGCACTGCCATGATAAAGCAGTAATGTTATTATTTTGCACCTTAATCTAGTGGCACTATTAAATTGAGGCAATGTTTTGGCACCGCTAGTGCCACTGATTTTTTTTACATATCGAAAGAGGGGGTTTCCTCCGATTTCATTAAAGAAACCCAACCATAGAGAACCATTATCCAACAACATCTCAGTGTAAACGGGCAGTTATGCAACTACTACTAGAACGGACTGAGTACTAGCAGGAGACAAGTTCGCCACATAAGCTAGGCAGGTAGGGGGACGCAACACTAGCTCGACCAAGTTTGGATTACAACCCAAATGCTACCACAGAAACATCAGGGGGGAAGATAGGGACTGAAAGAGCCAACTTCAGCATCCCAGTCTAAGCACCCCCGGCCTCCATCCTTGCGACGCACGGTACACCTCGTTTGCCACCTGCTCGACCCTAGTGTCACTGATAAAATGAAGTAATAATGCAATTAAAATAGAGCGAGTGTCCTCTCTATCATTTCATTTCCAATGTAGATAAAGAAAGTGCTTCTCTTTGTTAGTATATGTTTCATCAACTAGTCCCATTGTTAATGTTTAAGCGTTTATGCAAACTGGGGTGCTTAATTTGAGTTGATCTGCACAAAAATAGAGATTGGAATGTCTCAAGGCCCCTCCTTGTACTACCGTTGTACACTGGTGTTCATCACTGGCAGAAGGTGTATCGGGGAGACTTTGGTCGATTTCCAGTATGAGGCATACCGTATGAGGTGTTGCAGGGCCCATCTCGCCCTCGCAGCATGGCATACTATGATACTATCGCAATATTTTCTTCTATTTATTAGTGTATGTTTCATCAACTAGTGACACTATAATGTAATCATGCTTTTTCATTATCTGTGCAAACAAGGTTATTCAGCTGCATTTTGGTGGAACTGCACAAATGTACGGATGGAACCAACATATATGCAGAGTGCGAGGTGTGCCAAGTAAAAATTACCGACACCAACCATGCTCCATGCACGCATTGGCATCCACCACCACCAGTGGGATGTGTGGCGCTCTCTATCGACGGATCTTTCTCGGCAGCAAATCCTCTAACCAAATACTAGTAGCTTATATTGGCAGTTTTCTAGGGAGTACTCTTTTCTGAAAGAAGCACCAATCTATTTTTCTTTATTTGCACACAGTGTCACAACTTTGACCCAAAGGTACAGAGCTATTTTAGGGTGATTGGCGTAGTACTCAGAGACTAATTGTAAGCATGATTTTCATTAGCTGTCACACTGATTGTAAGCATGAGCAGATGGAAGATTAGGTTAGTGCGAAGCTTACCTTAAACCCTACCGCCGCCGTTGAAACGAGGTGAGCGTCGAGGGAACCATGGAGAACGGCGGGGAAGCGAGGTCACGCCATCCGACCTCCTCTTGCGGTGGGAGAACGAATACTCCTATGGCTCCGGCTCGCTCTACACCCTCACGAACGGCACACCATACTTGATCGATTTGTTATCCTCTGGGTGCTCGACCTTTGACCTATACGCCCACCACCTCCGCCTGACTTTTGCCTCGGGCGAATCTGTCTGCTCCATCGCCCAAAGGAGATACTCGATGAACTCGAAGGACTGCGGCGTGACTGCCGCCGAGGAGTACATCGCCACCGTCTTGCTCTTTCGCATAAATTGCCACATGGCCCTCACCGTCCTTGAAATCTCCCACTCATTGTCAAACCAAGTAAGGATCTCCTTCAACCTGGCTAACTTTGCCTGGTCGCCGCCGGTGATCTACCTGATTCGCTGCTGCATCCTCTCCATAGATGTCCTTCTGAGTGGTCCGGTGCTAGCTTTGGAAGATGGGAGGAGAGATGGTGGTCTTGCAATAGAGAAGAGGGAGAGGCGAGACGGTGGTTTTGGAATGGAGATGATGGAGATGAGAGGGGGTGGTTTTGCAATGGAGAAGAGGGAGAGGCGAGACGGTGGTTTTGGAATGGAGATGATGGAGAGGAGAGGAGGTGGTTTTGCAATGGAGAAGAGGGAGAGGAGCGTGCGACAGCGATTTAGGATTGGACGAGAGGGCCGGCGCGCTGTGACTGGATCAAAATCAAAATCAATTTACCGTTCAATTAAGAAAGCGACCCCACATTAACTAGTCTCCCTTTTATTTTGGGTCATAATTGACCATGATTTTCACAAATAAAATATATGTTATACGTTGCAAAAATAATATAATTTGAAAGTACATTCAGACACGAACCAAACGATACAATTTTTGGTGACATGCATTCACATTTTGCTTGTCAAATACAGTAATTGGTCAAACTTTGACCCAAAATACGCAAAACAAAAAAATACTTCCAAGACCAGCGCCGTTCCTCTCCTCTTAAACCACCGCCGCTCCTCTCCTGTTCCAATCTAAATCCAGCGCCGCTCCTCTCCTCTTCCATTTCAAAACCACCGCCCCTCCTCTCCTGTTCCAATCCAAAACCAACGTCGCTCCTCTCCCGTTCTAATCCAAAACCAGCGCTGCTCCTCTCCTCTTCCATTCAAAAACCACCGCTGGCGAGTGAAGGTGCTGTGGAGAAGTAGATCGATGGAGGACTACAACCGATACATGAGGATCGCAGACGGTGACCCTGTGAAGCTAGCTAGGATGTTGGAGATATAGTCTTGGTTCGACAACAAGGACCAACTAGCGGCGACAGCGACATCCATGGCCAAATATCTGCAACAGAGCGAAAAGGCGGCGATACTCCCGAAGGGAGTCGCGCGGGAGTACATAGAGCTGCTCCTCTAGGCCATGGAGCAAACAGATTCACCGAATCCGATCGTGAGGGGGCGATGGTGGGAGTATCGATCCCAGATGGAGCATCCATCAGAGATTGAAGGATCGAGCATCTACAGGGTGCCGTTTGTGAGGGTGTCGTGCCAGAGTGAGCCGATGGAGTCTTTGTCGACCGAACCCAACTGCAAGAGGAGAAAAGCAGTTGGCCCGATGATGCTTCCCCGCCATCCTCTCCCTCGTCGTTCCCATCGTCTCACGGGGCGGCTGTCTGCCGCCGAGGAATAGGAGGGGACTGCCCCCCAGCCCAATAGTCGGGCAGGTTGTGAATTGTCAGGAGGAGCTTAGGGTTGTCAGTATTTGCAGGTTGTGAATTGTGTTTTATGTTGTGTATTTTGAGAGTACTTTCAGATATGAATGTCTTTTGAATTTTAGATTTGCAGTATTGAGCATATGAAGTATTTTATTAATTCTAGAGATCTATTTTTAGCACTTAAAAAAATGTTGTTTCATGGGAATATAAAAGTGCAGACAATGTGATTCTCAAAGAAGAAACTGCAAGTTCAGTTTTAGATAAGAAACTTCAACTTTCAGAGGCAGAGTATTTATATTAACACGGCCTTTTCAAACAGGGTTAACATCATGTTGGAAGTTTTATTCATGGTCGAAAATGGAACTACCAGCCAGTTAACATCATGCTGGTCAACATTCATGCATAACACATCTTCATATGATGCACAGTCAAAAAGATATGCTATTTTCAAAATGCCCACACAATGTCGAGTCTCCGAAAAACAGAGAAGACAAGGGATGAAGTTTTGGCAAGTGTTGGACGTGGTGTGCGTAGATGACAATGGGGACCCACATGTCAATAATGGGAGAGGCAAAAAAATTGGAGATATTTACCCTGCATCAGGTGGAATCGAACCCGGGCGGAACAGCTGTCGGGTAGTGTCACTTGGCCACTGGGCTAGTTCAGTACTTTCATTACAAATAAGGCACTGCCTCAGGTGGTCCGATCTCCTCCTGCGCCTTTGTGCGCTCGCCGCGGCACCGCTGTCTGCCATTGTGAACATGCTGAACAAATGAGAGGAATCTAGAGAGGACTGTACGTGGAGAGGCGGACAGTCGGGACCCACCAGGTCTATGGCTGTACGCAAGCAAGTGCCTCATCGAAAAAATACTTCCTCCTAATGCTATACTGACGTTGGGGCCCACGGGTTTGTCAACATAGTTACATTTTTTAGGTGCTTCAACGTAGTTACTATAGGAGATAAATTCACAACGAAGCCGGGGAGCTGGCAGGTATCATTTATTATCACAGGGGAAGCAAGTATCAGCTGGGTTTTGGGCTGCCCCGTCTAGGACATGCGCAGCCCACGACATGCCGGTTTGTATTTTCTTGAGTGCCGTCGTGTATCGACCGACCTGTGGACCTCCATCCGAAGTTTTATTTTTCTTGAAGCATCGGCAACCCAATTTATGTATTTTTTTGAAGAAAACGCAGAGGTCTGTTCTATTTTTCTATATAAGAATAGGAACGCCTGGTTCAACTTATGTTTCCCTTCTAACTATATTATATATATTTAAATTATTTTATATGTTATTATATATTATTGTTATTGTCATCATATATTTAACAGATACTTACATATGTAAGAAAACAATATCCCACATCTTATTAACTTATAAAAATAATTTCTTAACAATAAAATCCTCGATTTTTTTGGCAACGAAAATCCTGGTGATTGTGTACAAAACCTTGGTAAGAATTAAGGACCAATGTAATAATAAATTGATAACCCACAAGTATAGGGGATCAATTGTAGCCTCTTTCGATAAGTAAGAGTGTCGAACCCAATGAGGAGCTAAAGGTAGAACAAATATTCCCTCAAGTTCTATCGACCACCGACACAACTCTACGCACGCTTGACGTTCGCTTTACCTAGAACAAGTATAAAACTAGAAGTACTTTGTAGGTGTTTTTGGATAGGTTTGCAAGAATGTAGAGAGCATGAAAATAAAAAGTAGGGGTTGTTAAAGTAAAGACACAACTAACGTAAATATAGCGAGTGTGGAAAAGTGGTGGTAGGAGTTGCGAAATTGTCCCTAAGCAATTGAATAGTTTACTAGACCGATGGCAAGTTTTATGTGGGAGAGGCCACTGCTAGCATGTCATCCCTGACTTGGAATTCTATGCACTTATGATTGGAACTATTAGCAAGCATCCGCAACTACTAACGTTCATTAAGGAAAAACCCAACCATAGCATTAAGATATATTGGTCCCCCTTCAATCCCGTATGCATCAATTTCTATGCTAGGTTGAAGCTTCTGTCACTCTTGCCCTCCAATACATAGTCCTATCAACATACAACTAACCCTATGGTGTGATCCATGTGCGTGCTCATATGATGGGCACCAAAGGACAGCAACATAACCACAAGCAAATTAAATCAATCATAGTAATTCATCAACCACCGATAGGACAACGAAAATCTACTCAGACATCATAGGATGGCAAAACATCATTGGATAATAATATGAAGCATAAAGCACCATGTTCAAGTAGAGGGTACAGTGGGTTGCGGGAGAGTGGACTGCTGTAGATAGAGGGGGGGAGGTGGTGGAGATGTTGGTGAAGATCGCGGTGATGATGATGGTGGCCACGGCAGCGTTCCGGCGCCACCGGAGGAGAGGGGGAGAGGGGGCCCCTTCTTCCTCTTCTTCCTTGACCTCCTCCGTAGATGGGAGAAGGGTTTCCCCTCTGGTCCTTGGCCTCCATGGCATGGGAGGGGCGAGAGCCCCTCCGAGATTGGATCTGTCTCTCTGTCTCTCTCTGTTTCTGCGTTCTCTTTTGCTGCCCTTTCACCGTTTTGTATATATATGGAGATCCGTAACTCCGATTGGACTGAAATCTTCGCCGTGATTTTTTCCTGAAAATTAGCTTTCTTGCGGCCGAAGAAGGGCATCAACCGCCTTACGGGTGGCCCACGAGGGTCAGGGGCACGCCCCCTACCTCGTGGCCACCTCGGGCACCGTCTCGCGTTGATTCTTCTTCCGGAGTTTTCCAAATATTCCAAAATAATTCTCCGTCTGTTTTTATCCCGTTTGGATTTTGTTTGATATGGGGTTTCTGCGAAACATAAAACATGCAACAAACAGGAACTGGCACTGGGCACTGGATCAATATGTTAGTCCCAAAAATAGTATAAAAAGTTGCCAAAAGTATATGAAAGTTGTAGAATATTGGCATGGAACAATAAAAAATTATAGATACGACGGAGACGTATCATAAATCACTTATTATTTAAATACATTTATAACGAAATGCTTAGCCCCTGTTTATTTTTTGATAACATTGCTGCGCCCAACCCAACATTATAATTAGAATCAGCCCAGCAAAATCGTGTATTTTGAGAAAGTGCAAATGGCCTGTAATTTTTTAGGAAAAAAATAAATGGGTCGCATGGACGCTACATTATTTGTTCATCCAGCCCAACTAATGGACTATAATTCTAAAAAAAGAAGATCAAAATTGACTATAAATTCCAAAAAAATGGGTTGAATACGTGCCACATTTTTGGAGGCTGAAATGTGGGCCAATAGGTCGAAGCCAACGCAAGTCGTTATCAACTTAGTCAACAAATGATTCTGACATCGTTAGTCGTTGGATTTACATCCAACGAACGACGTCCATCTTCAATCTCTCGTCTACTTCCTCCAGCGCCGCCGGGACCACCTGCTCCCGCCTCCTGCTGCTAGCAACTCTGCTTAGCACGCTTCGCTGTGAAGCGGTACCCCACCGTTGGCCAGGCCATCCCTCCACACCTCTCGTTCTTCTCCACCGACTGCTGAACCACACCGCACCAGAACCAGTTAACCCTCGTACACCTCTCCGTCTGCGACTCTACTCCCGCGTCTTCCCATCTCCGGCTCGTTGTTGTCCGGGGCCTCGCCGTCGTCCACCACCTTGGATGCGCTCGGCGCGGAGTGGTCAACGAACGACATCCATCGGAAGTAGACTGTGCGTGGAGAGGTTGACAGCTGGGTCCACGACCGCACGCAAGGAAATGCCTCCTTATTACGCGCAAAATAATGATTCCTCCACTTGATAACTGGGACCCACTGAAATGGCCTCTGTATTTCGCAAAAAAAATGTTCCCCCCGCTGACAGGTCGGACCCACCAGCTATATCTTCGCACGCAAGGAAGTGCCTCCTTATTACGCACAAAAAAATGAATACTCCCCTGCTAGCTGGGACCCACCATAGTGGGAGGCTGACTTGTGGGCCTACTAAGTTGAGGGGGACGGAGGGCTTTGTCAACTTAGTCAATATGAACGATTTTAGCTCCAGTGACCGTACGATGTCCATCCAACGGCCGTAGTGCTTCTTCAACCTCTGGTCTTCTTGCTCCAGCCGCCCAAACCAGCGTCGGTCGTGCCGCGTGCTCCTGCCTCCCGTGGCTGGTTGTGATGCCGCAGAGGCCTCACCGCCCCCTACGACTCCCACCGCTGGCCAGGCCATCCCTTTACTCACCCACACCCCCTGTTATTCTGCGGCGACGGCAGCCTCACACCGCAGCCGAACCAGTGAAACCTCGTACTCCTCTCCGCGTGGGCATCCACTTGCCGCGTCTTCCCTGGCTCCGCGTCGTCCCCTTCCTAGGCCTCGCCGTCGTCCACCGCCCTGGTGCTCTCGTCGCGGCGTGGTCAACATGGTCAAGGAACGACTTCCATCGGAAGAGTAGTGTACGTGGAGAGGCTGACAGCTGGGTCCACGGGAGCAGCAAGGAAGTGCCTCCTTATTACGCGCAAAATAATTATTCCTCCACCTCACAGCAGGGACCCACCGGACGGGACACCGTATTTCATGAAAAAAACGTTCCTCCCTGACTGTTGGGATCCACCAGCTACATCTTCGCACGCAAGGAAGTGCGTCCATATTATGGGCAAAAAAATGATTTGCCCCCTGACTGCTGGGACCCACCAGCTACATCTTCGCACGCAAGGAAGTGCGTCCATATTATGGACTCACCTGGTCGAAGCATATGTAGCGTTGTCATTCTGGTCGCGAACGTGTACGTACATACTGGTCGATCGGTCTGTCTGTAGGCTGCAGCGATGAACTGTGGCCGTGTAAGAAAGGGCACGTGTCGTAGTAGAGGCGCGCACGTGTCGTAGTAGAGGCGCACACGTAGCATGTACACGTACGTACAGCAGCCAAGGTGCAAGAAAGTAAATACGGCCACGTACGTACATACGGGAGGGGTCTCAAACGCTTACTCGCGCATACGTACGGCCAGGTCTCGTGTACATGGCTGGGTCAGAACGGAGAAACTGCGTCGTCGTCATGTTCAAGGGGAGGCAACCGGCTGGGTCAGAACGGAATGCGTGGTCATGTTCATCGGGAGCCAACCGGCTTGGATGGAACAGCCGATGGAAATGAGGCCTGGCGTACCGCGGAACGGAGGAAACGACCTTGTGTTCGACCGGCCACGGTCGAAACCGGATCATGTTCATCGGGAGGGGTCTGGAGTACCGCAAAACGGAGGAAACGGACTTCTCTTGGACCTCCTACGGTCGAAATGGGGTCCTATTGATCGGGAGGGGTGTGGCGTACCGCAAAACGGAGTAAACGGACTTGTGTTGGAACGCTACGTTCGAAACGGGGGTCATGTTCATCGGGAGGGGTGTGGCGTACCACAAAACGGGACTCCACGGGATACTGTTCATCTCCACCATCGACCTCCTCTAGCCTCCACGGGCTACTGTTCATCCACCATCGACCTCCTCCAGCCTCCACCTGCGACTGTTCATCCACGGGCTCTTGTTCATCCAGCCGCCACCGCGCGCTCCTCCACCGGCTACTGTTCAACCAGCCCTCTCCACAAGGTCCTATTCAACCACCCCTCCACGGGCTACTGTTCATCCAGCCCTCCATCGGATACTGTTCAACTAGCCCTCCATGGGGTCATGTTCATCCAGCCCTCCACGGGGTCCTATTCATCCAGCGGCAACGACCTCTACTACCACGGGGTCCTGTTCATCCAACCCCCCACCGGGAACTATTCATCCAAACCCCCCAACAACACTCACTGTTCATCCAGAGCCAGCATCGATCGGCTTTAGTTAGCAGCAGTAGCGAAGGAATCGCTCGATCGGGTTCAGTTAACAGCCATCAATCGATCGCTCGGGTTCAGTAACACGTAGCCTGCAATGCAATCGCTCGGGTTCAGTTAGGCGAACGCCTCACTCGGGTTCAGTTAGAGCCCAACGCCTCGCACCCACGCGCATACCTGTACGAGAGAAACGCGCAAACCTCCATGCATTGCTCGGCCCCGACCACCCACCGTAACCGGGAACACCCTGATATTTTCCTCGCCCTCGCTTCTACCACGGTTTTTTCCGTCATGGACGGCCCAAAGAATGTCATGCAGCTGCGTCTCTGGCCCGCCCAGGACGAAAAGCCCATTCATGATTTTTTGTCATATAAGTAGGATCCCACCACATCTATGATGATACCGGGTTTTGTCACAATTATCATCATAGAAGTGTCATAAGTATGACAGAAAAAAAGTTTCGTTCGGCCCAAAATGTCACGGATGTGTATTTTTTGTAGTGATTGCTTAAGCAACATTGATCGAGTTTTACAGAGATGTGAGCAAACTACTCTTGTCTTGAACTGGGAGAAGTGCCACTTTATGGTTAATGAAGGTATTGTCTTGGGGCATAAAATTTTTGAACGAGGTATTGAGGTGGATAAAGCTAAAGTTGATGCAATTGAGAAAATGACATGTCCTAAAGATATCAAAGGTATTCATAGTTTCCTCGGTCATGCTGGTTTCTATAGGAGGTTTATTAAAGACTTCTCTAAAATTTCTAGGCCTCTTATAAATCTTTTACAAAAGGATGTTTCATTTGTTTTTGATGATGATTGTGTAGAAGCCTTTGAAACACTTAAGAAAACCTTAACTTCTGCACCTATTGTTCAACCACCTGATTGAAACTTGCCTTTCAAAATCATGTGTGATGCTAGTGATTATGCTGTCGGTGCTGTTCTAGGACAAAGAGTTGATAAGAAACTAAATGTCATTCATTATGCTAGTAAAACTCTAGACAGTGCTCAACGAAACAATGCTACTACTGAAAAAGAATTTTTAGCAGTTGTATTTGCTTGTGATAAATTCAGATCTTATATTGTTGATTCTAAAGTGATTGTTCACACTGATCATGCTGCTATAAAATATCTTATGGAAAAGAAAGATGCTAAACCTAGACTCATTAGGTGGGTTTTCCTATTATAAGAATTTGATTTACATATCACTGATAGAAAAGGAGCTGAGAACCCCGTAGTTGATAACTTGTCTAGGTTAGAAAATATTCTTGATGACCTATTAATGATAGCTTTCCTGGTGAGCAACTAGCTGCAATAAATGTTTCTCATAACACTCCTTGGTATGCTGACTATGCTAATTACATTGTTGCAAAATATATACCACCTAGTTTCACATACCAACAAAAGAAAAAAATTCTTCTATGATTTAAGACATTACTTTTGGGATGACCCACATCTTTACAAAGAAGGAGTAGATGGTATTATTAGATGTTGTGTACCTGAGCATGAACAGGAACAAATCATATGGAAATGTCACTCCGAAGCTTATGGAGGACATCATGCGGGAGATAGGACTGCTCACAAGGTATTGCAGTCTTGTTTTTATTGGCCTCTCTCTTCAAGGATTCCCGTAAGTTTGTTTTATCTTGTGATGAATGTCAAAGAATTGGTAATATTGGTAAGCGTCAAGAAATGCCTATGGATTATTCTCTTACAGTTGAACCATTTGATGTTTGGGGTTTTGATTATGTGGGACCTTTTCCTTCCTCTAATGGGTATACACATATTTTGGTTGTTGTTGATTATGTTACTAAGTGGGTAGAAGCTATTCCAACTAGTAGTGCTGATCACAACACCTCTATTAAAATGCTTAAGGAAGTTATTTTCCCAAGGTTTGGAGTCCCTAGATATTTAATGACGGATGGTGGTTCACACTTTATTCATGGTGCCTTCCGTAAAATGCTTGCTAAGTATGATGTTAACCATATAATTGCATCACCCTATCATCCTCAGTCTAGTGGTCAAATTGAACTTAGCAATAGAGAAATAAAATTAATTCTACAAAAAACTGTCAATAGGTCCCGAAAGAATTGGTCTACGAAATTAGATGATGCACTTTGGGCTTACAGAACAGCTTACAAAAATCCTATGGGTATGTCTCCTTATAAAATGGTATATGGAAAAGATTGGCATTTGCCTCTTGAGTTAGAACATAAAGCATATTGGGCAATTAAAGAACTCAACTATGACTTCAAACTTGCCGGTGAAAAGGGGTTATTCAATATTAGCTTCACTAGATGAATGGAGAACCCAAGCTTATGAAAATGCCAAGTTGTTTAAAGAAAAAGTTAAAAGATGGCATGATAAAATAATCCAAAAGCGTGAGTTCAAAGTGGGTGAATATGTCCTTTTGTACAACTCTCATTTCAGATTCTTTGAGGGAAGCTTTTCTCCAAATGGGAAGGACCTTATGTTATCGAAGAAGTTTATCGTTCTGGAGCTATCAAAATAAATAATGCCGAAGGCACTAACCCGAAGGTTGTCAATGGGCAAAGAATTAAACACTATATCTCAGGTACGCCTATTAATGTTGAAAGCAATATTATTCAAACCATGACACCAGAGGAACACATAAAAGAAACCTTTTGGAACACTCTAGAATCGTGAAAAAAGAGGAGGTACGTGATACGGTAAGTAAACAGACTCCAAAAAATCCGCAAAAATATTTTTTGTCAGTTTTGGAATATAACAAAAATTAGGAAAATAAGAAACAACCAGGAAGGCAACCCTAGTGGGCACAAGACACCAAGGCGCGCCTGGCATGCCAGGCGTGCCTAGGTGGGTTGTGCCCACCTCGGGTACCTTCCGGACTCCGTTTTCTCTCGTTTGCTTGTTTCCCAAGATAAAAAAATCTTTATACACCTCCCAAACCTATTGACCGACGTATCCCGGAGAAATATTCTGTTCTTCTTTCTTGTTGTTTCCTGACAGATCTGGAAAATATGTCATCCCAAGATTCAGAGGGTGAGAGCTATGTTGCTGATTATATCGCAAACCCCAAGGTTTATGGGGATGTGGAGCGTTATAGTTGGACTTCGGAGGAGGAAGAAGACTATGATCCTAAAGGAGGGGAGGAGACAAGCTCAGACGAAGATGAAGTTCCATTGCCTCAACCTGGGACATGCACATGGAATTCAAGAAGTCAAGTCTCCCCAACAAATCAAATAAACCTAAGATTCAGTTTATCCCCTTTCGTCTCTTACAGGAAAACAAGCAAGAATTATGCAAAAAGATATTAGAGCTTGAGCAGGAGATCGGTGATTTAAAGGACGAAAATTCCATCCTCAAGCGTAAGCTGAGAAAGAAAGAAAAGATCGCTACTACCTCATCACCACCACCACCTTCTTCATCACCAAAGGAGACTTGAGTATCGGGTATGGGCACTCCCCTTGGCCCGTGCCAAGCTTGGGGGAGGTTCCCTGGTATCGTATCACAATCACTATCTTTTGCCTTTACTTATCTTAGTTCGATCCTTAGTTATCTTTTGATTTAGTTGAATAAAAATTTAGTTTGATCTTTTTTCAAGTTTTTTGCTTAGTGATCTATCTATCCTTGTAATCGTGTGCAAGATATATAATAAAGTTTAGTTTGAGTTTTGCTTTCTTTACTTTCATGTTCAATAAAAAGAAAGGAAAATAAATAAAAAGTTCATATGCTAATCTTATGGTAAGTGATGACATCACATAAGGAAGAGTATAAGTAGTAAAATTTATTGGAGATTGACAAACAGAGCATTGGTCAATGATGCAATTCATGAAAGAATTAATAAGGGAAGAGAAGATTCACATGCAAATACACTATCTTGGACATCTTTTATGATTGTGAGCCCCCATCAAAATAATATATGCAAAAATTGTTTACGTTGGACAAGGAAGACAATGTAATGACTTATGTTTGTTCATATTCACATAGAAGTTATATTGTCATAGATCCTTTAACATGTGGTGCTTGCCGCCTATCTTTGCTAGCCAAAAATTCCGCACTAAGTAGAGATACTACTTGTGCATCCAAAAACCCTTAAACCCAAATCTTGCTTTGAGAGTCCACCATACCTACCTATGGATTGAGTAAGATCCTTCAAGTAAGTTGTCATAGGTGCAATTAGGCAATAAAAATTGCTTCTAGATCTGTTAGATCATTTAGTGTAAGAGAAAATTGATCATTGCCTGGATATCGTCATGATTATTTGGAGTTCTATCAATTGCCCAACAGTAATTTGTTTACCCACCGTATGCTATTTTTTCTCGAGAGAAGCCACTAGTGAAATCCACGGCCCCCGGGTCTCTTCTTTATTATATTTGCCTTCGAGATCTATTTTTATTTGCTTTTATTTCCAGATATATTAATCCAAAAACACAAAAATACCTTGCTGCAATTTTTATTTATTTATTTTATCTCGCGTTCCCGTGAGATCTATTTATCCAATCTACTACAATTTTACCTATCCTTTTACCAGTGAGGGATTGACAACCCCTCTCTTACGTCGGGTTGCAAGTATTTGTTCTTTGTGTGCAGGAGCTGTTTACGTGGTGTTGTGTGGTTCTCCTACTGGTTCGATAACCTTGGTCTCATCACTGAGGGAAATACCTATCGTAGCAGTGCTGCATCATCCCTTCCTCTTTGAGGAAATACTGACGTAGTTCAAGCCGCATCAGGGGCACAAGGTAGGGGGCGCGCCCTCCACCCTTGTCGCCACCTTGTGGCTCTTCTGACTTGAAATCCAAGTCTCCTGGGTGTCCTCTGGTCCAAGAAAAATCATCGTGAAGTTTTATTCCGTTTGGACTCCGTTTAGTATTCCTTTTCTGCGAAGCTCAAAAACAAGGAAAAAACATAAACTGGCACTAGGCTCTAGGTTAATAGGCTAGTCCCAAAAATAATATAAAATAGCATATTAATGCATATAAAACATCCAAAACAGATAATATAATAGCATGGAACAATCAAAAATTATAGATAGGTTTGAGACGTATCAAGCATCCCCAAGCTTAATTCCTGCTCATCCTCGAGTAGGTAAATGATAAAAACAGAATTTTTATGTGGAATGCTACCTATCATATTTATCCATGTAATTTTCTTCATTGTGGCATGAATGTTCAGATCCATAAGATTCAAAACAAAAGTTTAATATTGACATAAAAACGATAATACTTCAAGCATACTAATAAAGCAATCATGTCTTCTCAAAATAACATGGCCAAAGAAAGCTATCCCTACAAAATCATATAGTCTGGCTATGCTCCATCTTCATCACACAAAATATTCAAATCATGCACAACCCCGATGACAAGCCAAGTAATTGTTTCATACTTTTGGTGTTCTCAAACTTTTTCAACTTTCACGCAATACATGAGCGTGAGCCATGGACATAGTACTATAGGTGGAATAGAATATGGTGGTTGTGGAGAAGACAAAAAGAAGGAGATAGTCTCACATCAACTAGGCATATCAACGGGCTATGGAGATACCCATCAATAGATATCAATGTGAGTGAGTAGGGATTGCCATGCAACAGATGCACTAGAGCCATAAGTTTATGAAAGCTCAAAAAGAAACTAAGCGGGTGTGCATCCAACTCGCTTGCTCACGAAGACCTAGGGCAATTTGGGGAAGCCCGTCATTGGAATATACAAGCCAAGTTCTATAATGAAAAATTCCCACTAGTATATGAAAGCGACAACATAGGAGACTCTCTATCATGAAGATCATGGTGCTACCTTGAAACACAAGTGTGGAAAAAGGATATTAACATTGCCCCTTCTCTTTTTCTCTCATTTTTTGTGGGCTTCTTTGGCCTCTCTTTTTTTCTTCTTTTTTTATTTTTCATCCGGAGTCTCATCCCGACTTGTGGGGGAATCATAGTCTCCGTCATCCTTTCCTCACATGGGACAATGCTCTAATAATGATGATCATCACACTTTTATTTACTTACAACTCAAAAATTACAACTTGATACTTAGAACAAAATATGACTCTATATGAATGCCTCCGGTGGTGTACCGGGATGTGCAATGACTCAAGAGTGACATGTATAAAAAAGTATGAATGGTGGCTTTGCCACAAATACTATGTCAACTACATGATCATGCAAAGCAATATGACAATGATGGAGCGTGTCATAATAAACGGAACGGTGGAAAGTTGCATGGAAATATATCTCGAAATGGCTATGAAAATGCCATAATAGGTAGGTATGGTGGCTGTTTTGAGGAAGGTATATGGTGGGTGTATAGTACCGGCGAAAGTTGCGCGGTACTAGAGAGGCTAGAAATGGTGGAAGGGAGAGAGTGTGTATAATCCATGGACTCAACATTAGTCATAAAGAACTCACATACTTATTGCAAAAATCTATTAGTCATCAAAAAAAAGTACTACGCGCATGCTCCTAGGGGGATAGATTGGTAGGAAAAGACCATCGCTCGTCCCCGACCGCCACTCATAAGGAAGACAATCAATAAATAAATCATGCTCCGACTTCATCACATAACGGTTCACCATACGTGCGTGCTACGGGAATCACAAACTTTAACACAAGTATTTCTACAATCCACAATTACTCACTAGCATGACTCTAATATCACCATCCTCATATCTCAAAACAATCATAAGGAATCAAACTTCTCTTAGTATTCAATGCACTTTATATGAAAGTTTTTATTATATCCCTCTTGGATGCCCATCATATTAGGACTAAATTCATAGCCAAAGCAAATTACCATGATGTTTATAGACTCTCAAAATAATATAAGTGAAGCATGATAGTTCAACAATTTCTATAAAATAAAACCACCGTCGTGCTCTAAAAAGATATAAGTGAAGCACTAGAGCAAAATTGCCTAGCTCAAAACATATAAGTGAAGCACATAGAGTATTCTAATAAATCATGATTCATGCGTGTCCCTCTCAAAAGGTGTGCACAGCAAGTATGATTGTGTCAAACTAATAAGCAAAGACTCATATCATACAAGACTCTCCAAGCAAAACACATATCATGTGGTGAATAAAAAGATAGCCTCAATTAAAGTTACCGATAGACAAAGACGAAAGAGGGGATGCCTTCTGGGGCATACCCAAGCTAAGGCTCTTGGTTGTCCTTGAATATTACCATGGGGTGCCTTGGGCATCCCCAAGCTTAGGCTCTTGCCACTCCTTATTCCATAGTCCATCAAATCTTTACCCAAAACTTGAAAACTTCACAACACAAAACTCAACAGAAAATCTTATGAGATCCGTTAGTATAAGAAAGCAAATCACCACTTTATGGTATTGTTGTGAACTCATTCTTTATTTATATTTGTGTAATATCTATTGTATTCCAACTTCTCCATGGTTCATACCCCCCGATACTACCCATAGTTTCAACAAAATAAGCAAACAACACAAAGAAAACAGAATCTGTCAAAAACAGAACAGTCTGTAGCAATCGGAGAACTTCGAATACTTCTGTAACTCCAAAAAATCTGAAAAATTAGTACATGTGCAATTTGTATATCAATCTTGTGTAAAAAATTCAGATCAAAAGCACGCTTCTATAATTTATGAATTTTTTTTGCTGGGCGCAAAAGTTTCAGTTTTTCAGCAAGATCAAATCAACTATCACCGTAAGCCATCCCAAAGGTATTACTTGGCACAAACACTAATTAAAACACAAAAACACACCTAGCCATAGGCTAGATGAATTATTTATTGAAAAAACGGAACCAAAAAAGCAAGAACAAAAATAAAATTGGGTTGCCTCCCAACAAGCGCTATTGTTTAACGCCCTTAGCTAGGCATAAAACATAGATCTAGGTATTGTCATCTTTGGTATGCAATCCATAAGTAGCTCTCATAATAGATTCATATGGCAACTTAATTTTCTTTCTATGAAAGTGTTCCATCCCCTTCCTTAACGGAAATTGAAATCTAATGTTTCCTTCTTTCATATCAATAATTGCACCAATCGTTCTAAGGAAAGGTCTACCAAGAATAATAGGACATGTAGGATTGCAATCTATATCAAGAACAATGAAATCTACGGGCGCATAATTCCTATTTGCAACAATAAGAACATCATTGATCCTTCCCGTAGGTTTCTTAACAGTGGAATCCACAAGATGCAAATTTAAAGAACAATCATCAAATTCACGGAAACCTAACACATCACATAAAGTTTTTGGAATTGTGGAAACGCTAGCACCCAAATCACACAAAGCATGGCACTCATAATCTTTAATCTTAATCTTAATAGTAGGTTCCCACTCATCATAAAGTTTTCTAGGGATAGAAACTTCCAATTCAAGCTTTTCTTCAAAAGATTTCATCATAGCATCAACAATATGTTTAGTAAAAGCTTTATTTTGATTGTAAGCATGAGGAGAATTCAACATGGATTGCAACAAGGAAATACAATCTATTAAAGAACAATTATCATAATTAAAATCCTTGAAATCCAAAAGAGTGGGTTCATTGCAACTTAAAGTTTTGACCTCTCCAATCCCACTTTTATCAATTTTTGCATCTAGATCTATAAACTCCGAATCATTGGGACGCCTTTAACTAAAGTTGACTCATATCCAGTCCCATCTTTATGAAGATTTACATTGGAAAACAAAGATTCAATAGGAGTCACATCAATCACTTTAAGATCTTCATCATTATTTTCACAAAAACTAGAAGAACACGCTTTTACAATCCAATCTCGTTTAGCACGCATCTTAGCGGTTCTTTCTTTACACTCATCAATGGAAATTCTCATAGATTTTAGAGACTCATTAATATCATGCTTGGGTGGAATAGATCTGATTTTCAAATAATCAATCTCAAGAGAAATTCTATCCACGTTCCTAGCCAAATCATCAATCTTAAGCAATTTTTCTTCAACCAAAGCATTGAAACTCTTTTGCGAAATCATAAATTCTTTAACACTATTCTCAAAATCAGAGGACATCTTATTATAATTTCCATAAGAATTGTTGCAGGAATGACCATAATTATTAGAGGAATTACTAGGAAACGGCTTAGGATTAAAATTGCCTCTATATGCGTTATTACCAAAATTGTTCCTACCAACAAAGTTCACATCCATAGATGCATTATTATTCTCAATCAAAGTAGACAAGGGCATATCATTAGGATCAATAGGAGCACTCTTACTAGCAAATAATTTCATAAGCTCATCCATCTTTCCACTCAAAACATTAACTTCTTCAATCGCATGCACTTTTTACTAGTAGAAGATCTTTTGGTGTGCCACTGAGAATAATTAACCATAATATTATCTAGGAGTTTATTATCTTCTCCTAAATTAATTTCCATAAAAGTACCTTCCGCGGCCGAATCTAAAAGATTTCTAGAAGCAAAATTCAATCCGGCATAAAAATTTTGTATGATCATCCACGAATTTAAACCATGAGTAGGGCAATTTAGTATCATCAATTTCATCCTCTCCCAAGATTGTGCAACATGTTCATGATCAAGTTGCTTAAAATTCATAATATCGTTCCTAAGGGAGATGATCTTAGCAGGAGGAAAATACTTGGAAATAAAGGCATATTTACACTTATTCCATGAATCAATACTATTTTTAGGCAAAGATGATAACCAAGTTTTAGCAAGATCTCTAAGTGAAAACGGAAATAGCTTCAATTTAACAATATAACTATCCACATCTTTCTTCTTTTCATATCACACAACTCAATGAAACTGTTTAGATGGGATGCGACATCTTCACTAGGAAGGCCAAAAAATTGATCTTTCATAACAAGATTCAGCAAGCGGCATTAATTTCATAAGATTCCGCACTAGTGGCATGAGCAATCAAAGTACTAATAAAATCATCATTATTAGTATTGGAAAAGTCACACAATTTTGTATTCTCTTGAGTCATTGTGTCAAAGCAAGCAATCAAACACACGAGCAAACAAAAAGCAAACGAAAATACGGTCGGAAGGAGGGTGAAAGAAAAAGGGCAAATCTTTCAAAAATCGTTTTAGAAGTGGGGGAGAGGAAAATGAGAGGCAAATGGCGAATAATGTAATGCAAGAGATGAGAGTTTTATTATGGGTACTTGGTATGTCTTGACTGGTGCCGCCGCAAGAAATTCTTCCTGCTACTTCTTGAGCTTGCATTGGTTTTTCCCTTGAAGAGGAAAGGGTGATGCGGCAAAGTAAAGATAAGTATTTCCCTCAGTTTGAGAACAAAGGTATCAATCCAGTAGGAGAAGAACGCGCAAATCACCAATACCTGCACAAACAATCAAACACTTGCACCCAACGCGATAAAGGGGTTGTCAATCCCTTCACGGCCACTTGCAAAAGTGAGATCTGATAGAGATAGATAAATAGAACTAAACAAAAGATAAAATATTTTTGCGTTTTTTGGTTTATAGATCCGAAAATAAAAGATTGCAAAATAGTAGATCGAAAACTAGTATGATGGAAAATAGTAGATCAGAAACTAATATGATGGAAAATAGTAGATCGGAAACTAATATGATGGAAAATAGACCCGGAGGCCATATGTTTCACTAGAGGCTTCTCTCATGAAGGCAAATAATACGGTGGGTAAATTACTGTCGAGCAATTGATAGAAAAGTGCAAAGTTATGATGATATCCTAGGCAATGATTATGCAATATAGGCATCACGCCCGTGTCAAGTAGACCGACTCCTGGCTGCATCTACTACTATTACTCCACACATCGACCGACTCCTGGCTGCATCTACTACTATTACTCCACACATCGACCGACTCCTGCCTGCATCTAGAGTATTAAGTTCATAAAGAACAGAGTAACGATTAAGTAAGATAACATGGTTTAGAGGAATTAACTCAAGAAATATGATGAAAACCCCATCTTTTTATCCTCAATGGCAACAATGCAATACGTGTCTCGCCACCCCTACTTTGTCACTTGGTGAAACCACGCAAGATTGAACCCAAAGCTAAGCACCTCTCCCATTGCAAGAAAAACCAATCTAGTTGGCCAAACCAAACCGATAATTTGAAGAGAAATACAAAGATACCAAATCATGCATATAAGAATTCAGAGAAGATTCAAATAATATTCATAGATAAACTAATCATAAATACATAATTCATCGGATCTCGACAAACACACCGCAAAAATGTATTACATCGGATAGATCTCCAAGAACATCGAGGAGAACATGGTATTGAGAATCAAAGAGAGAGAATAAGCTATCTAGCTACTAGCTATGGACCCGTAGGTCTGAAGTGGACTACGCACGCTACATCGGAAGGGCAATAGAGTTGATGTAGATGCCCTCCGTGATCGAATCCCCCTCCAGCAGGATGCTGGAAAAGGCCCCAAGCTGGGATCTCAGGGGAACAGAAGGTTGCGGCGGTGGAAAAGTGTTTTCGTGGATGCTTCTGGTGGTTTGGGAATATATGTGAATATATAGGAGGCAAAACTAGGTCAGGGGGTCACGAGGGGCCCACAAGGTAGGGGCGCTCCCTCCACCCTTGTCGCCGCCTCGTGGCTCTTCTGACTTGAACTCCAAGTCTCCTGGTGTCTTCTGGTCCAAGAAAAATCATCGTGAAGTTTTATTCCGTTTGGACTCCGTTTAGTATTCCTTCTCTACGAAGCTCAAAAACAAGGAAAAAACAAAAACTCGCACTGGGCTCTAGGTTAATAGTTTAGTCCCAAAAATAATATAAAATAGCATATTAATGCATATAAAACATCCAAAACAGATAATTTAATAGCATGGAACAATAAAAAATTATATATACGTTGGAGACGCATCAGAATGCCCCTCTTGTTCTCATGCTCATGCATGTGGGGAAACAACCTCCCTTATAAGGAGGTCCAACTCCTACCAAACTAGCAATGTGGGACTAAAGTTTAGTAGCACCCCTTGCCTTGCACGAATGGGCCAAGTGGGCCTCTAGGATTTATTAGGAATTTCTGAAATTGCTATTGGGTTGTCCCAAAATAGACTAAATTCCAGCAATCCCCCACAAGATCTCAAAGGCACACAAAATTTGCCTTTGGTTACAAAACACTGTTTTATATACCGGCACTGCAGTGGATATTGTTAAGTTGAACTTCCACCTAGAACTCTATGCTACACTAGTAAGCAACTTGAACAGTGGACTAGACCTTGAACTGCAAGTTTTCTGCGAATCTAGCTTCACACAAAGCCTTGACCGATACTAGGCTACCGTGGGTCTTTCCCGCGAGTGAAACTTATGCGTCATACTCTGAGACCTTTCATGAGTTTACTAGAGAGCACCATATACTCTCATAGATTGCAACATTTAACAATCTGACTCATATAGGTGTGTTCTTCAAAAGATGTTCTACAAGACAACATCTCTGCTTAAATGAGCCACTTAGAACACATTAAGATATACATCAACCTGCCATGCAGATTAGGAGAGTATTGCATCTTCATGGAGTGGTATTATTAATAGTAAGGATACTCTCCTCTCAGTTGACCAACAACTTGTCTTCCACATCTAATTCACGGGATCTCCGACCACATAGACTAGGTTACCACTGTGAACAACTCACATTGTGGGTCTCATACCCATCTCCTTCAATGCATTATCTATCACATTACACGATAGACCCTTAGTAAAAGGATCTGCCAGATTTTTAGATGTTTGGATATAATCCAATGTAACTCCAGAGTTTCTCATTTTCCTGACAGACTTTAACCTTCTCTGAGCATGTTTTGATGACTTCATGTTATCCTTTGAGCTGCTCACTTTTGCAATCACAGCTTGGTTGTCGCAGTTCATAATGATACTCGATACATGTTTCTCAACTACCGGCAAGTCATTCAAGAGCCGATGAAGTCAATCTGCTTCGACCGTAGTTGTATCTAGTCTTGTGAGTTCTGCTTCCATTGTTGACCTCGTTAAGATGGTCTGCTTGCAAGACTTCCAAGAAACAACGCCACCTCCCTGAGTGAATACATATCCGCTCGTGACCTTTATCTCATCAGCATATGAGATCCAGTTTGAGTTACTATACCCTTCCAGTACCTTTGGGTACCCAGTGTAGTGAATTCCATAACTCGCAGTGCCTTTCAAGTAACACATAACTCTCTCTAGAGCTTTCCAATGAATATCTCCTTGTTTTGAGACAAACCCGCTCGTTTGCTAACAGCAAAAGAGATGTCAGGTCTTGTAGCACTGGCTAAATACATAAGCGAGCCAATAATTTGAGAATATTTTAATTGATCTCTAGCAATTCTTCGATTCTTTCAAAGCAACACGCTATCATCGTATGGAGAGGGCTTGCAGTCACTATAGCCGAAGCGACTCAAGATCTTTTTCATATAGTGAGATTGAAGCAATGTAATCCCACCATTATTATCTCTCAACAGCTTGATGTTCAAAATAACATCAGCCGTCCTAAATCCTTCATCTCAAAACAACGAGATAGGAAATCCTTGGCCTCCTTAATAACATTCAGATTTGTTCCAAAATCAGTATGTCATCAACATACAAGCAAAGGATAACTCCCTCGCCCCCACCGTGGTGATACTACACACATTTATCAGCTTCATTTACAACAAAGCCTGCAGTTGTTAAAGTTCTTTCAAACTTCTCATGCCACTGTTTAGGTGCTTGCTTGAGTCCATATGAAGACTTCAGCAACTTGCACACTTTTCCCTCCTGATCATCTACTACAAACCCATCTAGTTGTTCCATATAAATTTCCTCGTCCAACTCTCCATTTAGGAAAGCAGTCTTAACATCCATTTGATGAACGAGAAGACCATGTGAGGCAGCTAGTGAAAGTAGTACTCGAATAGTGGTCAGTCGAGCCACAGGTGAGTAAGTATCAAAGAAGTCTTCACCTTCCTTTTGGGTATAACCCTTAGCCACGAGCCATGCCTTGTACTTCTCAATAGTACCATTAGGCCTAAGCTTCTTCTTGAATACCCATTTGCACCCTATAGGTTTGCACCCATAAGTACGATCAGTTATCTCCCAAGTTTCATTTGCCAAGATGGAATCCATCTCACTACGGACCGCTCCTTCCAGTAGTCAGCATCCTCAGATGCATAGGTCTCTGAAATAGAACTGTGAGTGTCATCTATGAGATACACAAGAAAATCATCACCAAAGGACTTTGCAGTCCTCTGTCCCTTGCTCCTTTTAGGATTCTCATCATTGTTTTCCTCCACAGGATTTTCAAAGTGTTCCATCAAAATGGTAGGTTCAGTAATTGTAACTAATTCATGATTCGATGAACTAGGCATCTCCTGATTTGATGAGCTACCCATATCCTTCATGGGAAATATATCTTCAAAGAAAGTCGCATCATTCGACTCCATGATTGTACCAACATGCATGTCTGGTACCTCAGATTTTACAATCGAGAATCTATAACCAATGCTATGAAAAGTATACCCAAGGAAAACACAATCCACAGTTTTTGGTCCAAGCTTGCGCTTCTTTGGAACTGGCACATTGACTTTCACCAAGCAGCCCCAAGTTTGTAAGTAAGAGAGTTTCAACCTTTTCTTCTCACATTCCTCGAATGGAGTTATCTCTTTGTTCTTTGTGGGAACTCGGTTTAGGACATGACATGCAGTCAATATGGCTTCCCCCCACTATGCCTTGGAGAGACCCGATGTGTCTAACATGGTGTACCAAATCAGTTAGAGTACAGTTCTTTCTTTCGGCTACCCCATTTGATTGAGGTGAATAGGGAGGCGTCCTCTCATGGATTATACCATGTTCCGCACAAAAAGCATCAAATTCATTGGAAAATACTCTCCACCACGGTCGGATCTAAGCCTCTCGATTTTACAATCAAGTTGGTTTTCCATTTCAGCTTTATAGATCGAAAAAGTTCAAAGCCTCATCCTTAGATTTCAGAAGATACACATGGCAGTATCTAGTGGAGTCATCAATTAACGTCATGAAATATTTCTTTCCACCTTTTTTCAAAACACCATTCATTTCACATAGATTTGAATGTGTGAGCTCTAGTGGTGCAAGATTTCTCGCTTCCGCGGTCGTGTGAGACTTACGAGGTTGCTTAGCTTGCACACAAACTTGACACTTAGATCCCTTGACATTGGTGAAACTAGGGATTAAGTTCAATTTGGCTAGTCGCGACATGCAACCAAAGTTAACATGACAGAGACGTGAATGCCACACATTTGATTCACTATTGTTGCAAACATGATTAACAACTTTATTGCAAACATCTGACAAGGATACACGAATCAGGCCTCCTGACTCATAGCCTTTACCAACAAAAGTTCCATACTTGGATATTACAAATGTATTCGACTCAAAGAGAAGCTTGTAGCCATCTCTACACAGAAGAGATCCAATAACAAGATTTTTATTGATGGAGGGGACATAATGCACGTTCTTCAGCCGCACGATCTTCCCCGAAGTAAACTTCAGATCGACCATGCCAAAAACACGAACAGAAGCACTTGAACCGTTGCCCATCAGCACGGTTGAAGTCCCTACGGTCTGACATATCACTCCATACATGCACATTAGCACCCGTGTCAATCAACCAATAAGGGGAATGACATACTGAAAGAATAGTGGGAAATATACCATACCCAGCAGCCTTCATGTCAATGTCACCAATGACCACGTTAGTGGTCTTTCCGCCTTTCCCAAGATGACGCTTTTCATAACGATTAGGGAAACTAGGAGCCCAATGATCAGGATCTCCGCACACATGAAAAACACCTTTCTTCTTGAAGTTGGTGTGCTGTACAACCTCGTTCTTCCCATCAAACTTTGCTTTACCATCAAACTTGCCCTTGTTCTTGAACTTGTGGGACTGGAAGTTTTTCTTCTGTACCAGATTGGCACTAGATCCTCCCTCAATACCTCGAGCACGTGTGTCTTTTTCTCTCGCCTTTTCTTCCACATCAAGAGTACCAATGAGATCCGAAACGGGAAACTCCCACCTCTTATCCTTCAGTAAGGTAGCAAAGTTCCTCCACGGAGGAGGAAGCTTAGTGACGATGCCCTTGGCAACAAACTTGTCCGGTAGCATACAATTGAAGTGCTCAAGTTCTCTAGCAAATGACTGTATCTCGTGAGCTTGCTCAACCACGGAGCGCTCTTCAGTCATCCTGTAGTCATAGAATTGTTCCATCATGTACAGCTCAGTGCCGGCATCTGAGACCCTAAACTCGGCCTCGAGTGCATCCCACATATCTTTTCCATTATCAACTGACGCATAAGCATCAACTATGTTCTCACCAAGAACACTCAAGAGAGCAGCCTTAAACAGGGTATCCATTTTCTGAAAAGCTTGCTCCTGTTGAGCATCAAAATCTCTTTCAGGTTTCCCAAGAGTGGCGTCGTAGCAGCTCATGGTTTGAAACCAAAGAGCGACTCTCACACGCGGATACCCTCAAACATAGGAGGCCTCATGGAAGCAGCAAAACCACTTGGGGTAAATTGCCGATAATAAGGTTTTTGGATTGTTGGAAAAGTGAGCAATTTACCATATGATTTTATTAACAGAAATACTAGATAAAGCATGACTAATGTAGTAGAGATGAAACAAGTCATGTAATCTAGCAGAGTGAAGGCAAATAGCATCTGAACATATGAACTAGAACAGAACATATGTAGAACAGAGGGTGAAACAAGAAAAACTAGAGCAAGAAACTGAGGCAAGATATTAAACAAAGAGAACACAAAGACATACGGAACAACGACATAAGCACTAGTCTTGGGGTCGGTGTCCTCGCCAGCCATGTCGTCGAAGAGGTTGTCGACGTCGGGGAAGAAGTTGTCGTCGGAGTCTGGGCGTCCGTGATGAAGAGGTCAGTAGTCGCGCGAGCGCTCCCAAAAACCTTATCACCCTTCTCCCGTACATGACTCAAAGCGGTGGAGTTTCGGAGGCCTACTGTCCCGACCTGCGCTGCACGCCGCAAGCCGGGATGGGGAAGATCGTAGCAGTAGCTCAGTGCTCAGGAACGATGGCGAGAGGAAGATGATGTTCTGATGTGCATCCCTGGAGAGGAGCGACCTCCCTTTTATAGGCACAGGAGAAAGAGGCACAAAAATCTTTACAACGTCTGTGTGACCTTTCGTATACCAGTCGTGCATGGAAAAAATTTAGACATTGGCTCAGCTCATTCCCGCAACCCGCGGCGCAACGTGGCGAGGCGGGCGGCGGAGGAGGAGGAGTGCGCGTGAATGTCCCTCTTGTTCTCATGCATACATGTGAGGAAATAACCTCCCTTATAAGGAGGCCCAACTCCTACCAAACTAGAAATGTGGGACTAAAGTTTAGTAGCACCCCTAACCTTGCACTAATGGGCCAAGTGGGCCTCTAGGATTTATTAGAAATTTCTGAAATTGCTATCGGGCTGTCCCAAAAAAGACTAAATTCCAGCAAAACCTAGGTAAACATCGTGTCTTTCTCTACTTCGTATTACCATCTAGCCGAGACCACCAGCTCGGGACCCCTTGCCCGAGATCCACCAGTTTTAGCACCGGCACCATGGATGATTTAGAATCAGAGACAAAAGGCTTGATTTTGGTCACACTGGGCAAATGGACACGCTTCTCATGTGTTAGTCCACCTGGGAGTCTAAAAAAGAACAACTAGTCCATGTGGGGCCTGCTAGGCATGACCGGGTCGGCAGATGTGTGGTCAAGGATTTTGGTGCAACAGATTCGATCCGTGGTTCTGCAAAATACTAAGAGCAACTCTACTAAAGTCAGACGACCTTCATAATGCATATGGAGCTGGCTTCATGATGACATGGAGACTACTGAGGCGATGCGCAAAGTCAGAGTCGATATATTGGTCGTCTCCATTTTTTTCATCAACTCAATATTACACACATAATTCGAGTGACTAAAACAATGATTTGAGATAACATTGCATTACAAAGTTCTTACATAGGGGTAGAAAAATCCATTGGTGACATTTCCATATTAGTAAGCATTGATGCCTTTTTACCTCTTGAGAGAAGCATCTGATAAAGCCATCTACCGCTCCCTACCACGTCGATGGTGAATGCTATGCACGAGGCATATGCAATGTATATGAGACGAGTCCACGCGTCCTCTATGTGCAGCGATATGACAGTCTGGCGACCTCGTCTTCGTCCCATTTCTTCCATGTGTGGTCGTCGAGGTCGAAGACGGCTTCCTCAACGGGGCAAGGCCCAACATAGTGCGATTCATCTCCTCAAATCTTACTATATTGGCACCGAATTGGCACCATCTGACACGCTCCCGCTCCACCGTGAAATCCCTATGTTTCTCGTCATAAAGGAGTCGTACTACGATGTTTCTATCATATGCAAGCATCTTCCAAGTGGCGGTCTGCTCGAAGATGCTGAGGCAGAAGGTCGACGCGAGACGATGTACCACTCATCCCATGCCTCGTTAATAGTGAGGCGACGGGGAGCCCGTGCTGGGATGCAGTGTGGGTGAGGCCTCTTTTCCCCATACGGGGTCTGCGCATAGCCATGGTCGAGATCCCAATCAATGGCGTGTGTTTTGGGATCCCAATCTGGCCACTCATCGAGGAGGGCAGGATCCTCCTGCGCGGTTTTCTCCATGTCACAGTGATCCCACTCCTCCTCCTCCATGATGCCGACAACCGCCTCCGCCGCTTCCTCCTCGAGCAGTTGTTCCTCCTCTTCTGCAACGGAACCCAATCCGGCCGAAGGGGAAGCGACATAGTGAAAGTGAAAAGGAAAGTAGAGCGAAAGGAACGCTCTGTTCGATATGATGAAAGTGGAGAGGTGCGACCTTTTTATATCCGCGAGCGACGTAAATATGTGGCGGACGGGTGTTGGACGGCGGGAAAACATGCCTGGAAAAGGGTGTGGGGAGGGGGGGGGGATACGATCAGAGGGATAACGTGGCGACCATCATTAATTGATGCTTCTCGGTGCAATGGACATCTGACTATCTACACCACTGACATGAAGGGGAGGTAGCCGCACGTGAAGATGATGACGGGTGAAACTTCTCTTCCGCACGAACGATTTGCGATGAAGCGCGGGCAACACCCATAAGTTTCAAATATGAAATCTCGCGGGCTCAATATAAAACACCCATAATTTATGGAGCGGTATTTTCGACCTAATATCGATTGTTAGTACGATGGCGATTTGGTTAGCTGTGATGTGATTATTCCCCCTCAACTTCAAGCAGACGTTCCTTTCGTCGCAAAAAAGGAAAAAGAAAAAGAAAGTTGAGGTTCAGTTTATCCAACGACAACACCGCACGCCGCCTTCTCTCTCCGTTCGTCCTGGTCCTTCTCTCCAGCGCGAGCACCGAGCAGCGCGCCGGCGATCTCCCGTCGCCGACCCACGAGCCCCAACGCTGGCAACCTCCCTTAGCCGCCCCTTTCCTCCACCACGAGCCCCGAGCAGCAACGCCCGACCTCTACCTTCCCTTCCCGGGGCATCTCCGACAAGAACCGCGACGGTGCGCCGCCTCCCCTCTTCCCTCCCTCCTCCATTAGGTTCCTCGTTCTCTGGTGGCCGGATCGATCCTGTTTCACTGGCCTTTACCGATCTGGCTTAGTTCTAGGGTTTTGGTCGAGCCGTCGTGGTTAGGGCTGTAGATCTGGTCGACCCTGTGGTGCTGATGGTTGGGATCCTGTGGTTCGTGAGGAACTTTGTAGCGTCTTGTTGAATGTGCGCGTGATGCCTTAAGGTTTCGCTCCATGGCTGGTTTGGGTGGTGGATTCGGGAGAGTCAGGTTATTTTTGTGTGCCTGCATTTCCTCCATGTTTTCTTGGTTCCATCCTTTGGTTTAACAAGCACAAGTCAATCTTTTTCTATCTCTGGCTTAGTTAATTGAGAGTGAATTCAGCGATCATCACAAATCCAATTACGTAACTAGGAAAAAATAGTATACTGCCACTATTAAGCTACTGACTAGCAGGGTGACCTGAGCGAATTGGGCGGCTAGATGTAATACATATGATTTATTATATTTAATATATCTTAATAGTGAGCCGCGTGAGGTGTCATCTAGCCACCACTGGGGTATTCTTTTCCCGAGTGCATGGTTGCCGTCTTTGTTGCTCTCTTTATGGGCATATTTATTTTGGTATTATGAGGTCCTTGTGCATTCCTTTTATTTGGTGCTTGGTGTTCAGCTGAGTTTTGTCGTGGAGTTTTATCACTTATAAACTTGTAATAACCTATTTGGCTGTGTGGGAGAGAGCAATAAAATTCTTCCTTCTATGTATAAAATATTGTGTTTGCAACCATGCTATCAAGAGCCAATACATACATTTTCTTATGCATGCGGCACCTTAACAAATTGATTTCATGGAACCCACTGACTTATTATGGGTTCATGATGAAAAAAGTTGCACGCTGCTCTCAGGTGGTAAGCCCAGGCATTATTAGTTTTTTGTGAATTGTTAGATGATGATAAGTTGATAACATATTGTTGCCTTCTATTTACTCTAGTGCTGCTGCCTAAGGAGAACTGGTGATCATTTTACCACATATTTTGTATGTGTCTTGATGGCGAGTTCCTAAGATAATGTGAATACTGTTAGTATACGGCTAACCTTTTACGGCTTTAGTGTGGTTCATTATGAGTGAGATAGTTGAATGTTGGACAGCGTTTTAATTTGATGAAAAAATTAAAACGCTGCCCAACATTCCATTATCTCACTCATGATGTACCACTAAAGCCGTAAAAGGTTAGCAGTGAATAGTGATACTGATTGTGTATTTTTTTTCTTGTTGCTTCTTGATCACTAGTATAGGTTACTCACAATATTTTAGTTATAAACCTACCTTTAATTTCTTTGTTTTGATTTATTAGTAGTTAGACATGTTACGTGTCTTTCAATTTGTTTTGCTTCATGGTAGTTTTTTCAACAAATTATTTATGTATGTGTGATTTTTATCTTGTACATGCAGTGCCAAAACCGTGCTGCTTAGTTGGGTGCACGGCAATGGAGATCGACAGTTTAAGAGAGGCATTTGACCGAGTTGTTGAAAAGCGTGTGTTATCTTCTGCTAAAGTTCAGGAAGCTATTGGTCAGATAGTGAATGAAGTTGAGCAGGCAATATCGAAGATGCAGATGATGAATACAGATACCATGGACAGTTGTGACCACTCATCCATCCTTGCAGAACTGAAGGCCAAGCTAAACGAAATGGTGCCATTGATCCAACTTGAAGGATGTCAAAAGGAATTGAATGTTGCCCTGAGCAAATATCTCAAGCTCCTAGAGAAGTCTTTTAGTCCAGATATAGCGAAGGCATATAGAAATGTGGATTATGATGCCTGCACAGTAAACAACATAATAAAGAATCATTTCTACCGCCAGGGCCTCTTTGATCTTGGAGACTCCTTTGTCAATGAGTGTGGTGAATCAGATGGGACTCACCTGAAATTTTCATTTCAGGAGATGTATGGAATACTTGAGGCGATGCAAGCAAGAAACCTTGAACCTGCACTCAGTTGGGCTGCTAAGAACCATGATCATTTGTTGCAGAATAGCTCAATGCTTGAGATGAAGCTCCATTCTCTTCAGTTTATTGAGATACTTACTAAAAGAAGTAGAGATGATGCTTTACAATATGCAAGGACTCACTTTGTGCCATTTGCCTCCTTGCACACGGCAGAGATCCAGAAGCTAATGGCTTGCCTTATCTGGGCGGACCGGCTTGATCAGTCCCCATATGCCGAGTTTGTGTCGTCGACGCACTGGGAGAAGCTATCTGAGGAGCTAATCCATCAGTTCTGCAGCCTCCTAGGACAGTCTAGCGAGAGCCCACTTGGTGTAGCCATATCAGCTGGTTTTCAAGGACTACCAACCTTGTTGAAGCTAAGCACAGTAATGGCCGCCAAAAAGCAGGAGTGGCAGACCATGAAACAGCTTCCGGTCCCCATAGACATCGGACCAGAGTTCCAGTACCACTCTGTTTTCGTATGCCCGGTGCTCAGGGAGCAGTCGAGTGAGGATAACCCTCCGATGCTGATGCCCTGTGGACATGCTGTATCGAAGCAGTCGATCATGAAGCTATCAAAGAGCAGCTCCAGGCCTTTCAAGTGCCCCTACTGCCCCTCGGAGGCGGTGGCTTCGCAGTGCAAGCAGCTTCAATTTTAAATGCTTCATTTCCCCCCCCCCAGATCAAAACTGTTTATACAACATGCTTCTGTTTTGCTCATCCAATCGTTTGCCTGTATTATAACCTTGTACCTTTATTGAAACCTGGATGTTAATCTGTACAGTAGCGAGTTCCAGTGTTAAGCTATCTCTTGGGAATAAACACAATAATAAGCGTTTCACTACCGGCTTGGTCTGCTTTTTTTTTTTTTGAGCAAGCTTGGTCTGCTGTTAAAATCCAGTGCTGCCGCTATGGGGAATTTCGGGCCTTACTGTTTTACCAGATGAAAAACTTTATAATTTTTTTGCCCATGGCACAAAGTACCGCTCTGGCTTAGGAGTAGGGCGTTTTGGTGCCCAGGCTCATCTGCACCCGGTTAGAAAAAAATTCGTAAAAAATTCAAAACAAATTCAAAAAATTCCAAACAAAATTTGTGTGGTAGACAATTTGATGCGTGAGGCCCGCTTCAAATTTCAAGTCATTTGGACATATGAGCAGCTCTCAGCAAAAAAGACAAATTGGGGGTCTGTAGAAATGTTTACTGTTCATATGTCTACCACACAAATTTTATTTGGAATTTTTTAAATTTTTCTAGTATTTGTTTTGATTTTTTTCGTCGGCGCGGGTGCAGATGAACTCAGGTGCAGAAATGGATTTTCGTCTGGCTTAGCTTCTATACTCTTGGGAATAATAAACACAATAATAAGTGTTTCACTGCCGGTTTGGTCTGCTGTTAAAATCCAATGCTGCTGCTATGGGGATGGGCCTTACTGTTTTACCAAATGGAGAACTGGGTATTTTTCTGCTCATGGCACAAAGTAGCTGTGGCTTAGCTTCTTTACTCTTGTGGCTGTTTTGTGGGGTTATATATGGTATGCATATGTGCAATGTTTTTGGCTGCCGTCCAAAAACAGAAAGGCTTGTGAAGGGGAAAGCTGTAAGAAAGGGGTCGCGATTGTTCATGCATTATTAGTTCAAAAATGCTCAAGCCATTTGTAGCGAGGCAACTCTTGTCTACACACTCAACCTGATTTGCTGAACTGAGTCTACTGAGAGAGTTGTTGAGACCAATTGCGTGGCGGCGAAATGATGGACTACGCTTGCTCTCGTGCTGCCGTGTGCTAGTATCTGCCTGTACACGCGGTACATTCCTTGCCGAATAGTCCTGCCTGATCTAGCACCACGGTCCACGACCTTGGCCTTTGTTACCTTCGTAGATCAACTGGGAGTTATCTGCTCCATAATATTTCGTGGCAACCATTTGTCATCACCTCCGTCGTAGTCTAGGTGGTTAGGATACTCGGCTCTCACCCGAGAGACCCGGGTTCAAGTTCCGGCGACGGAATCTTTTTATTTGCCCTGTCAGCCATTTTTGTCTGCGGCCTGAAGCGTCCCCTGCGTGCGGGCACACGCTCTCCTCCGGCGCATGATTGGATGCCTGCTGTGTCCATCACCGACGGTTCTCTCAGCACACGCGGCCAGCCAAATTAATGTGGCTTGGCCGCTGGCCTAACCATTTTTTGTTTTTTTTAAAACGGAGGCAAAAAAAATTGCCTCGTCGATTAATTAAGAAGAAGAGAATTGTCTGGTTAATCTACGGAAAACCGGGCTAAAACCAATACAGTCAGACCATAATTGGGCCATTCACGAATCATGACCCCACGAGCACTCGTGCAACCCACCAAACCCTCCTAACACACAACAACTCACGCTTGTACACCACAATTTTAAACCCAACAAGAACATCCCAACAAAAGATAGTGGACCACACCGAAACCACATATGACGACCCAAACCGTGAGGATGAGCCGAGGGACCGGGAATCATCCATTAAGCAGCTGCGGGCGCCTTACCTATGGCGCCACTCTTTTTGCCTTTGCACCTCAGTGACTTCTCCTTCACTATACCAGTCCGAGGGCAATCACTCGCCTTCTTGTATTTGCCCTTGAATGTCGTTCCCGTCAGGAGGCAAGCAATCGCCCTTCCAATTTCAGGGCTAACAGTCTCCACGCTAGCGAGCAGGTCACAAAGCTCTTTTGCAAAGAGAGCATTGGAATTATCCGTCGGCGGGGGTGGAATGGGTGCAGAAGCCACATGTGAGTGCGCAGGCGAGTTCACCTCACTCGACTCACATGTCAAGGTTGAATCATGTCCCTCACACGTGGTTGCCTGCGTGTCCACCATCATATGCTCCACTGATAGAGGCGAATCAGAGCTCGCACATAACACTTGAAGCTCGGGCATCACCTGCAGCACCGGAGGCACAACCACGGGAATGGTCCCGCCCTCAACGGTAGACATCACAATGGGCAAGGCAAACGGCGATGATGAGATGTCCATAGCTCTAGGGGAGAAACAACCATAGAGCTCCCCAACCCTGTTCTCCACTGAGCCACCAACATCAACCTCACTAGGAGGATGTGGCGCAGGAGCGAATTGCAACACAGCCGGCACAAGAGAGAGCTTTCCCAGAGCAGCCTCCGCTCGCTCCAGAAAGCTCCCAACGCGCACCAGGAGCTTAGCTTGGGCAGCTAGAGTGGACTGGAGCAGCACATCAGATGGGGTTGCTGACTCAGCGTGAGCGAAACGACCGATGCCCAGGACCTGCGGTGAAGCACCTTGGAGGGGAGCTGGGATACCATCGGACCATCACAAGGAGTTGGAGCTCGGTAATGCTCGGTGTCGAGGCGAGACCATGGCGGCATGGCAAGGCATGCAAGTGAGCTGAATGGACGCCAAGCATTGCGACACCCACGCGTCCAGTGGCCGTTCTCCAAACAGCGGGAGCACCTCAAGGGATCTGTGCAATCAGCCGCTCGATAACCAGGAGTGACCAGGAGCAAGACATCTGCAACACCTATCAAAGAGCCAAGCCGGAGTGCATCACACACTGATCAGGCAAAGCCCATGCTGCATCTGAAGCCCCTGGCTCCGTGACTCGTGTATATGTTGACGCACAGAGTAAAGAATGCACCACTGCTGTAGACCTGCAAGTGATGTGTCTGTGTCTATCACATAGGGACAGTCCAGTATGTAGCAGGGGCACAGATCTCAATGGTATGGTTGTTTCGGTGCATCATTTATGTCCACAATCCGCTCAGAGCGCAGGTTCAGGCTACACTCGCCTGGTAGTAGTATGTACATATGGCGCATCAGTACCATGTGCGTGCGCCCACGACGTACGCGCGGGTACACCGTACACTCGAGTACGAGTTGTTTAATGCTTCCAACAAAGGACTGCCTGCCTACGGTACGCCTCGTGAGGCGGGCCCGGGCGGTTTCCTCGCCGGATGGATATGATGAGTACGCCCCCCTGGCCGTTGGCCGGCCGGTGCCTCGTGAGATGTCGGCGCCGGGCTGGGGCGGTGGGAGCGGGCTTGGCGCTCGAGTGTGCAATGCATCTGGAGTTCGGCTCGGGTTAGGCCAGCATGGGCTTTGGCTTTGCCTGTTGCAACAACAAAAAATGGTTAAGCTGGTGCCGGATCAGAATTCAGCCCGTAAATAAAACTGGTGCCGGATCAAAGCATGCCTAAGTGCTCACTTTGTCGTCAGCGTCAGGACGGCCGCAGCCCCCCTGCCCCCTGCCTGCTGGACGGCCAGTGCAGTGCAGTCCTGCCCGCTCGCCTGAGCATCTTCAATTATTTGTGCTCCTCGTCGGTCGCCTCGCATCATTTTCTACTAGGCCGTGAACCGTGAGCCAAGTTCTAGTGCTACACATGGCACGGTACTACGGTTGATCCCGACCCGAGGTCGCCTCTGTTTAAGGGAGTGTGACAGGCCCGGGTGACAGATACATTTGGTGATCAGATGGAGACTCCTGGCGCCATTATGAATGCGAGCCAACGCGCTGCTTGGGCTTGGGAGGAAGCGGGCAGTTGGGGCGTGAACTGCGCCTACGCAGACGGACGGGGGCATGGGAGAAAGGTTGAGCAGAGCAGTTGATGTACAAAAGGACGAACGGGAGGAGCAGGTGCGTATGCAGCGACATTTTCTTCAACATCCTAGCTGCGTATAGAAAAAGAAAAAGGAAGGTCGCATAGGTAACAGACGGATCGTTGCACGAACAAACTCGTGCAAGATGAGATAGTTGGGCTTGGGCAGTACTAGTTGGGAACGGACAATAAGCTCGGGGCGTAGTTTTTTATTTAGAAGAAACTTGTTGGGTTGTGACTTCTGACTTGTGACTCCTGAGGCAGAGAAACGCTACTAGTCTATCTACAAGGACAGTCGATCCTAATTTCCAAAAAGAAAAAAAGGACAGTCGATCCTACAATTCGACCGCCGCAGAGGTGGCGGAGAAAGCTGCGCTTCTGTTGGTTGTGATGCACCCTGCAGATGTCTCCCTCGTGGGACCGGACCGTACTCTCTCTCGGTATGCGGGCGGCACGCCTGCATCAACATAACTCCCTCGGATGCTCTGTGGTTGAGTTTAGTCTCCATCGTTCTCTTGATCTCTTCTTGTCAGTCTGGAACACAAGCTTCCCGTACGAAGGTAGGGAAATTTAGCTCGTACAAGTAGGTCAGAAAAATTGCTTGTGCTTATTACATTTTCTTTAGAAATCTGAGATCGCTAGCTACACCTGTTTACCATATACAGAGGTGTGAGGTGTCGGTGGTCAAAGTACTACACACACAAGAAACTAATAACATCATACATACAGATATCCTCCTTTGTACAGTTCACCGTCGTCTACGCTTTTTCTATCTGAAACTAAAATACTGTACGCAAGTGCATGTTGTACTCCTCTACTGACGCAATGTTTACCCTCTCACGTCAACCCAACGTAAAACAAGAGTTCAGACTTGAGAGACGACCACACAGAGACGCATACAGCCCCCGTGGACACGGAGAATCGGGATCTGGGTGCCGCCGAGCCCGCCCAACTCCCCCACGTCCAACTCCAAAGACGAAGAACGCACGACACGCGCGCGCGGCCGGGGGTCTCGTCTCCCCAATCTCCATGCGGCGTCGTATATCCCCCAGAAAAAAAAAACCCCGAAACAAATGGAAAATCGAACCTCCTCCGATTTCCCAACCCCCCCAGTGAGCCACTTCCACGCAGATCAAATCTCAAATCTCAGCAGCCAGCAGGAGTAGCTAGCACTCCAGTAGTATAGTCGGATCGGATCACCGCTGCCCCCTCCCCAACCACCCGTAACCTGAATCACGCTGCGGCCCACTTCACTCCCCCGCGCAGCGCCCGCTCGCTCCCTGTACGCCCCGCGCCGCCTCGCCGCCGGCGAGCTAGAACAGCGGGAGGAGCAGGGGGTTGGTGGCGGCGGCCGCCCGACGCCGCGGCGGGAGATGAAGGCCAAGAGCCTCCCCTTCATCGCCTTCGAGCACAAGCGGTTCGTGACTTCTGTTGCTCCTGCCATGCTCCCGCTGCCCAGCGCGCGCGCGCGCATCTCGGCTCCGTGCTGGGTGGTCCTTCTGCGCTGCCTCGGGTGTTTCTGCCGGAGTTTCCGATGCTCCTGCTGCCGCGCGAGACTTCCGCATGCGTGCTGTTTACTCGGCCTTTTTTTCTCGGGGCGGTTATCTATTTTTACGCCCGGGGATCTCGATCCGTTGCGGGACATTGGGGCCGAAATTTGGGCAATGCTGCCGCTAGATCTCCGCGTTGCTGACGCGGTGCGATAATTCCTCTAGATATAATGTTTGATGTTTGAATTGTGTTTTTCTGATGCTTTGCCTGTCGAAGGATCTGGGTTCTGTATGGACACAGTGCACTGCACTACTGCAGCTGGAGCCATGCCTCCACTTTCTCTGCATTTGGTCAGTCTACTTGAGCGATGCGAAAATGTCAAACTGTTACTAGACTTGGACCAGGTTTTAGTAGACATCGCAAGTATTAGCAGAACCAAGTCGCTGATACGATCACATGAACATGGATTGGTCCCAAGCTTTTTGATAGAACTGATTTTACGTGTTGTTTGAAGCACCTGATGGTGCGCTTTTAGTGGCATTTGCCCCTTTTCTGTTTCTGATGCCTCAGGGATTGGAACAGGGACGCCTATGGTTTCGCTGTGCGGCCACAGCACTTGCAACGGTACAGAGAGTATGCCAACATCTACCAGGTAGAAAAGCCACCCTAGTGATGCCTCATTTTTACACCATGTTGTTTGATCTTACTGAGTTGCATGTGTGGCGGTGCTCCTTTTGCAGGAGGAGGAAGAGGAGCGGTCTGATAGATGGAAGAACTTTCTGGATAGGCAGGCAGAAGACGATGAATCATCTGGAGAAGATGCTAAGATTGCGCCGTCCATTGAGGATGAAGGAGCTATAGGCGATGCTGGCAGGACCGACCTGCCTGATGAGAAGACAGCCAAACAGCAGAGACCACATAAGATCCAAATATGGTCTGAGATCAGGCCTTCATTGGGCCACATTGGGGAGATGATGAGCTTACGTGTCAAGAAGAAGAAGAAGCAATCTTCTGCTGATGAGGAGAACACTGAAGATATCAAGCCCTCAGAGGACTCTGATGATGAATTCTATGATGTAGAGAAGGTTGATCCCAGTGAAGGTCCTGTTGCTGACAGCACCAATGCAGATTCAGGAACGAATAGAGCTGCAAGTCAAGAAGGGTATTTTCCTTGGAAAGAAGAATTGGAGTGCTTAGTTCGTGGTGGGTTGCCAATGGCTCTGAGAGGAGAGGTAAGATTTACATTTCTGTTAAAATGATAATTTTGGTTCAATCAAACTGATGGTCCATTTGCTTTGTGAGGACAGCTATGGCAAGCTTTTGTTGGTATTGGAGCTCGCCGAGTGAAAGGGTACTACGAGAGTCTCCTTGGGGTGGTTGATGGAGGCGGAGACAGCAAAGGTTCCGATTCTCCGACTAAGGAATGTGGCGATGGGAAACCAAAAGCATCTCAAGATCTTTCTTCAGAAAAGTGGAAAGGGCAAATAGAGAAGGTAGATAGGCGATACTAACTTTCATTACTGGGTTTCAATACCCTCTTATATTGATAAAATTTTGTGTTTCTAAGAGTGTGGTGCTAAGGCGTCCTCTTTTTCATTGCCCCTTTTAGGATTTGCCTAGAACATTTCCAGGCCATCCAGCTCTAGACGAGGATGGCAGAAATGCTTTAAGACGCTTGCTCACAGCTTATGCTAGACATAATCCATCAGTCGGTTACTGCCAGGTACATCTTTCTCTTAATGCTTATTCATATTGATTTTTCATTGCACTGCATCATTACCTTCTTGGAAGGTCTTGCACATAGACCACTCTGTTGCACCTTTAAAATGTATTTCAATTGAATATTAATTTTTGGAAACACAAAATGATTGCCAGTACTCAAATATTCCCCTTGAGGCTTCCTGTAAGTGATATTAACCCTGGTACTATCCCATAACAGTTGGCTCGACCTAAGGCGGTAGATGATAGGGTCAATTAGACATATACGATTGCCAACTTCCTGTATTCAAAAAGCCACTGCAGAGAAAGAAGAACTTACGAAAAATACCACTGCCAACACTCGGATGATTAACTAAATGCCACTATGACAGTGGTGTATAACGAATTACAATGGCATTTATTGTAAGTCGGTTGTAAATGAGCACATAAGCTCGGGTGTAATAAATCCATGTCCCCAAACATATTGTCTGGGTTATAGGAACTGTAAAACCAAATTTGGATACAGAAAAAAAAACTTTGGTATTTCATGGTTATGATTCTATTGTGCACAGTAATATTATTTCGAACATTCGCACTTGCATGTTCCAAGACTCTCTGAGCTAAGATTAATCGTATGAGTAATGCAGGCAATGAACTTCTTTGCTGGTCTATTACTTCTATTGATGTCTGAGGAGAACGCATTCTGGTAGGTTTTGCGGCACAACATCAAGTACCTGCATTCCTTCAACTTACTTCAGTTGATTACGTAGTAGAACAGTTGAACTAAATAATGTGATAAATGTGTTATGGGTCCACAGGGCATTGACAGGCATTATGGACGACTATTTTGAGGGTTACTTCTCTGAAGAAATGATCGAGTCTCAGGTATTACTTTTTTTTTCTTCATTTTATTGTCTTTTATGCATACTGATTGTTGGATACTTAGAACTCCAAGCTGGTCTGTTTGTTATTAAAAGATCTGCATCTTGGTTCTAGGTGGATCAGCTTGTTTTAGAAGAGTTGGTCAGAGAGAAATTCCCCAAGTTAGGTTTGTTATATTTCCCTTTATATATAAAATTACATGACTTTGTCAGGTATATTTACTGCCCAAGTTTGACAATTGAGGAGTTGCAATTTTCTTGTATGCAGTAAATCACTTGGACTACCTTGGTGTACAAGTTGCATGGGTTGCTGGACCATGGTTCCTATCTATATACATGAACATGCTTCCCTGGGAAACTGGTCAGTCTACTGTTAAATATTCAAAATAAGATAGTATTATTGTTCGCGAAATACATTCTCTTAATTCCTATCTTAGCTAATTTAATGTGTTTCCTCGATGATGGGACCAAAGGTATCTTTAGATCAATTTGTTGTTGATATTGTTAGATCTGCATAGTGATCTCCACGGGCTTTAAATACATGAAGTTGTTAGTTCACTAAAATTCCACGTAATGTCTCGTCCAAACGTGGCCCCATGGTTCACTTGCCATACATCAGATAGTGTTTTTCCCTGAATCACAGAATTTAGGGTGGCTTGTAATTTAAATTTTCTATTATCTTTCTGCGGGAAACTATATGTTATTACCTTTTGACAATAAAGGGGATGATTAGCAATACGATGGGAGGTGATGCTAAGGCAAGTGTAAGTGAAGTGAGTGGCAGAAATAAACATCATTTTCAGTTACTTGTCATAATATAAAATATGTTAACTGGATATGCTTTTGCTTTCAAAGCGACAAGCACGGCATACCAATAATGGAAAAAACATATGTGTGGCCTTTTTGGATTTTGCGTCAAATGTTGGTTGTAGAATCAAATGCACAGCAAACATTCTCTTGTCCTTTTCTTTCTAAAATGGTTTGACAGGGACTTGATGTAAGAGACTGACACTTCTAATCTCTTATTAGCTTATGCCGTAATATACTTACCATTTTAGTGTTATTTGAACATTTCAGTTCTTCGTGTGTGGGATGTGCTTCTGTTTGATGGAAATCGTGTGATGCTCTTCCGGACAGCCCTTGCACTTATGGAGTTGTATGGTACTGGGGTCACTCCACCTTATTTTCATCCAGAAACAACAAAGCCATATAACTTTATATGAAGTCTGAATACATTATAGTTCATCTCAGGTGACTTCTTATAGACTTAACACTACTGTTGATTGCAGGTCCTGCACTTGTGACAACGAAAGATGCTGGGGATGCCGTAACTCTCTTACAGTCTTTAGCTGGTTCCACTTTTGACAGCAGCCAGCTTGTTTTAACAGCTTGCATGGGATATCAAGCTGTAGATGAAGCAAGGCTTCAAGATCTGAGAAATAAACACCGGCCATCTGTTTTGTCTTCGATGGAAAACAGAGCAAAAGGTCTTCTTGCCTGGAGGAGCACCAACGGTCTTGCATCAAAGCTATATAATTTCAAGCGTGACACTGAACCATTGGTGTCAATATCAACAGAACAGTTGAATGACTCAACAGATGGGGATGCTAACCAAGAAACCAGTTCTGGAAATATTGATGATATGTATCATGGCTTGACTGTCAACACTGAGATTGATTCTATGCCTGATCCCAAAGATCAGGTATCATTCTTGATATACTCATCAATTTTTTTCCTTTGTCTCCATATTGCAAAATGATATTTGCAAAACTACTCAATTGAAAAATTATTGAACAAAGATAAATATAAATTAATCATGTATAAATATCTTAGTTAGCATGTTTTCCAGTCAATTTACGCAAACTCACAAAATGAGTAAACCGTCATCTGTAAGGAGTTCTGTTTCAGGAAGGTGTTTGCATCATCTTTTTCCTGTATTAAAGCAGCTATCTATTTTGTGCAAACATAATTTGAAGGAGTGAATGATCAGCCACATAAATCATGGAATGTTATCCCTACGTATCTTCAACCTCTTATTAAAGCAAATTATTTTCTGGAGTAGATCATCTGAATATCTGAAATTAAATTACTTAAGGTCCAATAATTTACATATTCACCAAAGAGTAGCTTCTGTTGGATCTCTTAGTCTATTTACTTCAATATCTCTCATTATGATGATTTATACAAATGATAAAAGCCCTAATGTTCCATCCCTGCAAATGACTAGCTCCCCCCCAAGCCCCAAATAAATTGCTTTCTGAAGCACAACGCCTGGATTCACGAAAGCATTGTGCTTGAGGTCCAATAATTTACATGTACTTTTCACTATGATGATCTATACAAATAGCATAGACAGATTCTTCAATCCCTGGGAACCATTGAGCTCCTGATCCAAAATGTTATGTACTCCCTCTGTAAAGAAATATAAGATCGTTTAGATCACTAATATAAAAATCTGAACGATCTTATATTTCTTTACAGAGGGAGTAGGTGTTATAATTTGTATGGCTATCTGTTTTAACAAGCACTGCAACCTTGATACTTTCCACCATTAAAAAACTTATGCTTATGTAAGTCTTGAGTGGTCACCAAACCCGATTGCTTACAACATTTAAGTTTGGTCGTATTATTTCAGGTTATCTGGCTGAAGGTTGAGCTATGTCGATTGCTAGAGGAGAGAAGATCAGCTGTTCTGAGGTCTGTTTGTTTGAAATATCCAAGATCGTCACCAGTTTGAGTCATTAATTTGCATATCCACACACTTGTAAACGGAGATGTATTCACCTTTGTAACATTTGAAATCAAATGGAACCTGCTGTCAGTAGTAGCTGCTTCGGTCCTATTGACCACTGACTGGATGGAACATACTCCCTCCGTTCCTAAATACTTGTCTTTCTAGGCATTTCAACAAGTGACTACATACGGAGTAAAATGAGTGAATCTACACTCTAAAATATGTCTACATACATCCGTATGTGATATTCATTTGAAATGCCTAGAAAGACAAGTATTTAGGAACGGAGGGAGTATTATTCTGCAGCTAGTCAACTCTAGTTTATTTCATGACGAACCCAACCAGAGTTAACAGTTATCATGGACAAAAAGTCACTAAATCTGGACAATCACTTTAAGAAGAAAGGTCAACTACTAGCTTGTTCAAAAGCGATCAAATTATCGACCAAATTTTAGTCCATTTCAGAAGTGACCCTGAACCTTCTAGTAATTGTTTCAGCCGTGCTTAGTATTCTCATGTTTAGCTGCTGACCAATATTAATACTGCAAAAGCTATATGTAAGCAAACTATTATCTGGTGGAGAAAATTTTCCTACTATCGGAGGTATTGTTAGTGTACTGTTGAGCAAAAGATGTTTCTTTATAGAAAATGTTCTCGTCGTTCGGAATACATTTAGTCAGTGGAATTGTTTCTTCTGGGTTCCTCGAACAGTCGAAGTATCCGTCTGATTATTTCTTTTCATCCATATCCAGGGCTGATGAACTAGAGACAGCACTAATGGAGATGGTTAAGCAAGATAATCGACGTGAATTAAGTGCAAAGGTAAACATTTGGACATTTTGGTGACTATCTTTCTTATACTGTCACCCACCACTACCATTATTCAGATATGTGTTGTTCATCTTGCATACTGGACCTGAATTTTGATAGTACCTTCTATTTGATAACCAGTTTATCAACTAGAAAATGCTATATAAATTAAGCTAGTCCTGCGAGCTGGAAATTTCTCGTTTGAAGACTTGAAATGCGATAATTCTTAATATTTCCAGTTTCACTTCTCAGGTAGAGCAGTTAGAACAAGAATTATCCGAGCTAAGGCAATCTCTATCAGACAAGGAGGAACAGGAACAAGCAATGCTTCAGGTAGAGTTGCTATTTATGCGTTCTTCTCAATTAACCTTGTTCTTACTAAAGTATATCTACTTAACCATGAATTTACTTCACTGTAGGTCCTCATGCGTGTAGAGCAAGAACAGAAGGTTACAGAGGATGCCCGCATCTTTGCTGAGCAAGATGCAGCTGCTCAGAAATTTGCTTCACATGTCCTTCAGGTTAGTTCAGTTTGTATCTCTCTCACGTCTCACCGAAACTACAGCCCAACGAAAGATTAGCAGCTGATTCAGTATGAGCAATTAAGTCTTGGCCCTCTAAATTTGTCGATCAAATTGGGAGCCCGCAATATCGAATGGAAGTGGTCTTTCTACACATTAATTTTTTTTTCATTTGAAAATCACGTTCACATATAAAACAACCATTGCCTGATGATACTTATCTGGTTGAGGACAGCATTATGTTTGTAATTATCTGTGCAGTAAATATTTCCCGCTGGTCAGCTGGGTATTGTTCATAGAACATGCATTGCAATGTACATGCACTTATGTTTTACTTAGTTATTAATATTAGTGATGAGTGATGACTATCTTGAATGCACCTATATTGGGTCATGATTATTTGCCATCACTGGTCACCTGTCTGGGATTTGCATGCAACAAAACCAAATATGTTTCTGCTTGCTCAGTTTATGCTATATGTGTTATACATTCAACTCTCCATGCAGGAAAAGTATGATGAAGCTATGGCTTCACTCGCGCAAATGGAGAACAGAGCAGTCATGGCAGAAACAATGTTGGAGGCAACACTTCAATACCAATCTAGCCATCAGAAAGCACAACTACCATCCCCTTCCCCTTCTCCAAGGTATAGTAGTCTTGTTTGATGGTATTAGACCAGATAACTACACACAGTGGCAAGGAAAGACTATGCTAATCTTGTTGTTACTATGGTATATCTAGTGACCCATGAATTATACCTTGAGACTGGTAGTGTCCTATTGCTTAATTCACAGCCATTTGTTGTTGTAGTACTCCGGTGCTAATCTGATATGATGCCTTGCCCCTTCTCCTCCAGGACACCAACGCGAGACGCATCTCCTGGCCAAGTGAACCAAGATTCGTCACAGGAGTTTCAGCCTAGAAAAATAAGTTTGCTTGCCCCATTTTCACTCAGTTGGCGTGACAAGAACAAGGTACTTTCTTCTGGCAAGTGAATTGTATGTTCGAGCTGTAATCCTTTTTTCTTAGTAGTAATGCTAGGATACTGGCTTCTTCTCCCAAACTCCAAAATAGGGATAACACAATATTGTTCCTTTTATGCATATTCGTGTTGGAAAATTTTGCCATGTACACGCAGCTGTTGGGTTGAGTGTACTTTTCTTTGGCATAGCTTGAATCTGACTGACTCCACATGTTTTGCAAATAAGCCCTTTTTTTGCATAAACACCCACCAAGTCCATTTCGAAAGAATCGATCCTGCAGGGTTTTTGTTTTTGCTCTTAGCTTCCATCTTACTGCAAAAGCAGGAAAATATTTTGCTAGCTTGTTACCTGAGAGAACATTCTGATTCATTCAAGGTCTTATCAGTGGTAAAAAATATATTATAATAAATGCTCTTCTGCTAGTTGTAATTACAAGTGGGCTTTCATCTCCTGCCATTTAGGTTTAGGGGGATGCTGACGGGGAAGACATGGTAATCTTAGCTCCATGGCCTACGAGAGTACATGAAAAATGTGTTTATTGAGTGCTTAAACGATTTGTATTCTTTAAATATATCCTGAATAGTGCTGATAAATGCGATTGAAGGGGCACGTGGCGTTTTGCCTTCTTTGTTTCTACATATATTTAAAGCGCACATTCACTAGCAATTTACAAGGTTTCTTGTTCTTTGGTTTTATAACACCCTTATGCTTTTTCTCACTTTTGGTACGTTCGACTAGCTATATGCGATCAATATGAAAGTTCTCCCTTTTCTTATATTATGTTACTGGTGCCATGGATTCTTTACAGGGCAAACAAGATGAGTCAACAAACGGCAAGCTTAATAACAACACTGAGCAAAGTGTTGAGACACCAAAGACAGACCATGGAAATCAGGAGGCGACGCCAAAAGAGGGTGAACAGCAAGTAGAAACACCCAGATTGGAGACGGCCAAGATGGACGGCGATGTGCCAACTGTCGAGACGACCACGGATAAAATGAACGGGCAGGAAGAACATTTAGAAGAAGTAAAACTGGATTGATCCGTCAGCCGATCACATTTGGTGGTAGATAGTGCCTTCTCATTTTGAAAGGAAGCTGAAGTCACGACATTCGGCTCCAATTTTTAAATCGTGTATTGTTGTAGTTTTCCCCCCTATTCTTCCCTGTGTCCAGCTTGTGTCACTTCGTTTAGGTTCATAGATTCAACCTTTCCAACCATACCTCGCCAAAAGATAATAAGTTATGTTTTTCCTGTTCATTGTTAAGATGGCTGTAAGAGTGTAAGTTATGGATATGTATACATGAAAGACATACGACGTGAATGAAAGTGCAATTTTTGTAGAACATGGTCTCTGCAACATATCTGAAGGAATTGTTTTCTTCGAACATGGGCCTCAATGTGTCTTGTACTGAAAGAAAAACGTGAAAAGGGCGAAAAAGCTGCACAATCACCATGGTGGTAGCGATCAACATCCGAAGGAGTATGATGTAAGACCTGATACGGTGGTTCTGTTCAGGTAATTCTGCACATTTGCCTCTATGCAAATCTAACTCCCACTTATACATTGCTATTAAAAGTTTGAAGTTTTAACATTCTTGCACTTGAAACTGCAACTGTTAGGCCTTATATAATGCAAGACGCTTAGGAAAGGTGCCTAGAGAAATAAAACAACATTTTTTAAGCACCAGTGCTTATTTGTAAAGAGTAGACGCTTAATTAGGCGTTTTTCCTGTAGAAATAGACACTGATGCTTTAGAAAAACCCGGTTTATTTTTCTAAGCACCTAGCGTTGTACAAGGCCTTGACACAGGAGCTACATTGCGGCTGGCTAGGGTCGCCCGCTGCCCCCTATGGTGAAAAGAGTTTCCTTTGCTAGTTTATTTATTTACTTATTTTGGTAATCTTGTACCTTAGTTTTTTTTAATCTTGCAGGATGGAGTTTTGCACCGTCTGGCCATTGTCGGAGCCATTCGAGTCGGCCTCGAGCACCGGCCACTCGACGTCGTGGCTGCGTCACTACGCGGGGTGGCGACACGGGTCAGTCTGAGGTGGATGCACCAAGCAACAACAGCGTGGCGCGCACGATGACTCACTTCATCTGGTGGTGGAGATAGGCGCCGACGAGAGGAGTTAGTGCCATCCACTGGAACTCCGTGATGACGAGAGGGGCTGGCGCCGACACCTCGAGAGTAACCAGGTGGTGCGGGAGGCCTCGGGTAGCTCCTCATGGGTGTGGCAGCGCACCATTTTGGTCGGTGGCGATGGGATTGTGCATTGGAGTTTTGGTTGGTGAGAGAAAGAGCCGACACAACATGAAGAGTGAGAATGGGGATTTTGTGGGACATAAGGCGGGGTCGGCATGGAGTCAGGACATTGTGCGGATGGACATGATGTTCATGGACACCCCGTTTCTCCCTCACAATTGGGTCTAATTGGGGATTGGTTGTTTGCGGACTGTCCACAAACAAATGAGGTCCATGTTAGAGACGAGGCTTGCGCTAAATATGTTTGTGACCATTTCGGTGAACAATTGAGGGAGGTTTGACCTTCCTTGTGGAGATGCCATTAGATCAACTCTAGCAGAGTGCTACATTGGCAGCCTTCATATGTATATTAAGCGCGACTCATATGGATTATGGAGGTTGCCTAAGTGATGCGTAAACTTAGAGTCTTCATATTGGTTGCCTACAATATCGTGAGACCCACTCATCAATGGGGTATTCTTTTTCCTAATCTGTCATCCTCACGTAAAAGCGTTAGGGGGGGGGGGGGGGGGGGGATGGAACTTCCTACACGTGCACATTCGACTGTCATTGGAGGCGGTCCAAAAATTGACCGTGAGACGTCAAACATGAAGCCTCATAGGTAAGATATGAAGGGCGTTCTAAAAGTTGGTTCCGAGACACCAAAGATAAAGGTTGAGAGATCAGATATAGAAGACACTTCATAAATTATAACCATTTAGACAAGTATTACGACTGTATTTTTTATGAGAATCGCTGTATGGCTGTATCCATAGTTATTATGACGATTGATGCATCGTGAGGACTCAAATAAAATTGGTCTTAGTAGTCATTAGTAGTCACACACTCAAAACATTCCTGAGCTGCTGGACATAAGAGCAACCCCAACAGAGCGACCCATTTCGTCCGCTGGCATCTGTTTGAATCGGCGCGGACACAAAAGGCAGCTCAACGCGCCGACCCAAATGGACGCGTGTCTGCTTTTCATCCGCGGGCGACCCATTCCCGGCCCATTTTTAAGCCGGATTTGCGTCGGCGCGGACACGAGACGAACGCGTGCGCTCGCCTTCTCCTCCCCGGCCCGCTGGTCGGTGGCACATTGGCCTACCCCCATCCAACAGCAACCCTCGCCCGCCTCCTTCGTCGCCGACGCCGCCGCCCATTTTTGCCGGCGCCTCCACATCCGCCCAACAACGCCGCCAACTCCCACGTCGCCCGCCACCGCCGTCTTGCCGCCCGGGAGTCGACTGCTTCCCACCCCCGCCCCCACCACACAGCTGCACGCGACCAAGAAGCCGCCTCGCCGCCCCGGCCAGATCCTCACCGGCACGCTCGTCAGATGCCGGCCCACTCGTTGGACGCCGGAGGGCAGCTAGCTGGTCCGTGCGCGCCGTGACTCCCTTCGCCGGCCGTCTCCTTCGTCGACGCCCGCAAGTTATTCGTCAGTTTGCCAAGGTACAAAATGGACTCTGCCGACGAGTTCTTTTTTCACAATTTCCTTTGTGACTCCGACGATTCGTCGTCCGATGATGAGGAGGAGATATTGGCTGCCGTGTTGGTCCATCACCACCTCAACAGCCAGCGGCCGTTGTTCCGTGGCTCCATTCCGGGCCACCTTCCGGTGTTGAATCGCAACCGAGAGAGCGGGCATTTCCTTCTTTGGAAGGACTACTTTGATACAACAAACCCGTTGTTCATTTTGGGAATCGTAGCATAATTTTAAAATTTTCCTACGCTCACCAAGATGCATCTATGGAGTATACTAGCAACGAGGGCAAAGGAGTGCATCTACATACCCTTGTAGATCGCGAGCGGAAGCGTTCCAATGAACGTGGATGACGGAGTCGTACTCGCCGTGATCCAAATCACCGATGACCGAGTGCCGAACGGACGGCACCTCCGCGTTCAACACACGTACGGTGCAACGACGTCTCCTCCTTCTTGATCCAGCAAGGGGGAAGGAGAGGTTGATGGAGATCCAGCAGCACGACGACGTGGTGGTGGATGCAGCGGGATGTCGGCAGGGCTTCGCCGAGCTTATACGAGAGAGAGAGGTGTTGCAGGGGAGGAGGGAGGCGCCCAAGGCTGTGTTATTTCTGCCCTCCCTCCCCCCTTTATATAGGCCCCCCTGGGAGGGGGCGGGGGCGCCGGCCAAACCCATCTAGGGTGGGGGGCGGCGGCCAAGGGGGGTGCCTTGCCCCCCAAGGCAAGTGGGAAACCCCCACCCTAGGGTTTCCAACCCTAGGCGCATGGGGGGAGGCCCATGGGGGGGGGCGCCCAGCCCACTAGGGGCTGGTTCCCTTCCCACTTCAGCCTACGGGGCCCTCCGGGATAGGTGGCCCCACCCGGTGGACCCCCGGGACCCTTCCGGTGGTCCCGGTACAATACCGGTAACCCCCGAAACTTTCCCGGTGGCCGAAACTTGACTTCCTATATATAATTCTTCACCTCCGGACCATTCCCAACTCCTCGTGACGTCCGGGATCTCATCCGGGACTCCGAACAACTTTCGGGTTTCCGCATACACATATCTCTACAACCCTAGCGTCACCGAACCTTAAGTGTGTAGACCCTACGGGTTCGGGAGACATGCAGACATGACCGAGACGCCTCTCCGGTCAATAACCAACAGCGGGATCTGGATACCCATGTTGGCTCCCACATGTTCCACGATGATCTCATCGGATGAACCACGATGTCGAGGATTCAATCAATCCCGTATACAATTCCCTTTGTTAATCGGTATGTTACTTGCCCGAGATTCGATCGTCGGTATCCCAATACCTTGTTCAATCTCGTTACCGGCAAGTCTCTTTACTCGTACCGCAATGCATGATCCCGTGACTAACGCCTTAGTCACATTGAGCTCATTATGATGATGCATTACCGAGTGGGCCCAGAGATACCTCTCCGTCATACGGAGTGACAAATCCCAGTCTCGATCCGTGCCAACCCAACAGACACTTTCGGAGATACCCGTAGTGCACCTTTATAGTCACCCAGTTACGTTGTGACGTTTGGCACACCCAAAGCACTCCTACGGTATCCGGGAGTTGCACGATCTCATGGTCTAAGGAAAAGATACTTGACATTGGAAAAGCTCTAGCAAACGAAACTACACGATCTTTTATGCTATGCTTAGGATTGGGTCTTGTCCATCACATCATTCTCCTAATGATGTGATCCCGTTATCAATGACATCCAATGTCCATAGTCAGGAAACCATGACTATCTGTTGATCAACGAGCTAGTCAACTAGAGGCTTACTAGGGACACGTTGTGGTCTATGTATTCACACATGTATTACGATTTCCGGACAATACAATTATAGCATGAACAATAGACAATTATCATGAACAAAGAAATATAATAATAACCATTTATTATTGCCTCTAGGGCATATTTCCAACAGTCTCCCACTTGCACTAGAGTCAATAATCTAGTTACATTGTGATGAATCGAACACCCATTGCGTCCTGGTGTTGATCATGTTTTGCCCTAGGGAGAGGTTTAGTCAACGGATCTGCTACATTCAGGTCCGTATGTACTTTACAAATATCTATGTCTCCATTTTGAACACTTTCACGAATGGAGTTGAAGCGACGCTTGATATGCCTGGTCTTCCTGTGAAATCTGGGCTCCTTCGCAAGGGCAATAGCTCCAGTGTTGTCACAGAAGAGAGTCATTGGGCCCGACGCATTGGGAATCACCCCTAGGTCGGTAATGAACTCCTTCATCCAGACTGCTTCCTGTGCTGCCTCCGAGGCTGCCATGTACTCCGCTTCACATGTAGATCCCGCCACGACGCTTTGCTTGCAACTGCACCAGCTTACTGCTCCTCCATTCAAAATATACACGTATCCGGTTTGTGACTTCGAGTCATCCAGATCTGTGTCGAAGCTAGCGTCGACGTAACCCTTTACGACGAGCTCTTCGTCACCTCCATAAACGAGAAACATATCCTTAGTCCTCTTCAGGTACTTCAGGATATTCTTGACCGCTGTCCAGTGTTCCATGCCGGGATTACTTTGGTACCTTCCTACCAAACTTACGGCAAGGTTTACATCAGGTCTGGTACACAGCATGGCATACATAATAGACCCTATGGCCGAGGCATAGGGGATGACACTCATCTTTTCTATATCTTCTGCCGTGGTCGGGCATTGAGCCTTGCTCAATTGCACACCTTGCAATACAGGCAAGAACCCCTTCTTGGACTGATCCATACTGAACTTCTTCAATATCTTGTCAAGGTATGTACTCTGTGAAAGACCAATGAGGCGTCTTGATCTATCTCTATAGATCTTGATGCCTAATATATAAGCAGCTTCTCCAAGGTCCTTCATTGAAAAACACTTATTCAAATAGGCCTTAATACTTTCCAAGAATTCTATATCATTTCCCATCAATAATATGTCATCCACATATAATAAGAGAAATGCTACAGAGCTCCCACTCACTTTCTTGTAAACACAGGCTTCTCCATAAGTCTGTGTAAACCCAAACGCTTTGATCATCTCATCAAAGCGAATGTTCCAACTCCGAGATGCTTGCACCAGCCCATAGATTGAGCGTTGGAGCTTGCATACTTTGTTAGCATTCTTAGGATCGACAAAACCTTCCGGCTGCATCATATACAACTCTTCCTTAAGGAAGCCGTTAAGGAATGCCGTTTTGACGTCCATCTGCCATATCTCATAATCATAGTATGCGGCAATTGCTAACATGATTCGGACGGACTTCAGCTTCGCTACGGGTGAGAAGGTCTCATCGTAGTCAACCCCTTGAACTTGTCGATAACCCTTAGCGACAAGTCGAGCTTTGTAGATGGTCACATTACCATCTGCGTCCGTCTTCTTCTTAAAGATCCATTTGTTTTCTATGGCTCGCCGCTCATCGGGCAAGTCAGTCAAAGTCCATACTTTGTTTTCATACATGGATTCTATCTCGGATTTCATGGCTTCTAGCCATTTGTCGGAATCCGGGCCCGCCATCGCTTCTTCATAGTTCGAAGGTTCACCGTTGTCTAACAACATGATTTCCAGGACAGGGTTGCCGTACCACTCTGGTGCGGAACGTGTCCTTGTGGACCTACGAAGTTCAGTAACTTGATCCGAAGCTTCATGATCATCATCATTAACTTCCTCCCCAGTCGGTGTAGGCACCACAGGAACATTTTCCCGCGCTGCGCTACTTTCCGGTTCGGAAGGGGTGACTATCACCTCATCAAGTTCCACTTTCCTCCCACTCAATTCTTTCGAGAGAAACTCCTTCTCCAGAAAGGACCCGTTCTTGGCAACGAAGATCTTGCCTTCGGATCTGAGGTAGAAGGTATACCCAATAGTTTCCTTAGGGTATCCTATGAAGACGCATTTTTCCGACTTGGGTTCGAGCTTTTCAGGTTGAAGTTTCTTGACATAAGCATCGCATCCCCAAACTTTTAGAAACGACAGCTTAGGTTTCTTCCCAAACCATAATTCATACGGTGTCGTCTCAACGGATTTCGACGGAGCCCTATTTAAAGTGAATGCGGCAGTCTCTAAAGCATAACCCCAAAATGAGAGCGGTAAATCGGTAAGAGACATCATAGATCGCACCATATCCAATAGAGTGCGATTACGACGTTCGGACACACCATTTCTCTGAGGTGTTCCAGGCGGCGTGAGTTGTGAAACTATTCCACATTTCCTTAAGTGTGCACCAAACTCGTGACTTAAATATTCTCCACCACGATCTGATCGTAAGAATTTTATTCTCCTGTCACGTTGATTCTCAACCTCACTCTGAAATTCCTTGAACTTTTCAAAGGTTTCAGACTTGTGTTTCATTAGGTAGACATACCCATATCTACTTAAGTCATCAGTGAGAGTGAGAACATAACGATATCCTCCGCGAGCCTCAACACTCATTGGACCGCACACATCGGTATGTATGATTTCCAATAAGTTGGTTGCTCGCTCCATTGTTCCGGAGAACGGAGTCTTGGTCATCTTACCCATGAGGCATGGTTCGCACGTGTCAAATGATTCGTAATCAAGAGACTCCAAAAGTCCATCTGCATGGAGCTTCTTCATGCGCTTGACACCAATGTGACCAAGGCGGCAGTGCCACAAGTATGTGGGACTATCGTTATCAACTTTACATCTTTTGGTATCCACACTATGAACATGTGTAACATCACGTTCGAGATTCATCAAAAATAAACCATTGACCAGCGGGGCATGACCATAAAACATATCTCTCAAATAAATAGAACAACCATTATTCTCGGATTAAATGAGTAGCCATCTCGAATTAAACGAGATCCAGATACAATGTTCATGCTCAAAGCTGGCACTAAATAACAATTATTGAGGTTTAAAACTAATCCCGTAGGTAGATGCAGAGGTAGCGTGCCGACGGCGATCACATCGACCTTGGAACCATTCCCGACGCGCATCGTCACCTCGTCCTTCGCCAGTCTCCGTTTATTCCGTAGTTCCTGTTTTGAGTTACAAATATGAGCAACCGCACCGGTATCAAATACCCAGGAGCTACTACGAGTACTGGTAAGGTACACATCAATTACATGTATATCACATATACCTTTGGTGTTGCCGGCCTTCTTCTTGTCCGCTAAGTATTTGGGGCAGTTCCGCTTCCAGTGACCACTTCCCTTGCAATAAAAGCACTCAGTCTCGGGCTTGGGTCCATTCTTTGACTTCTTCCCAGTAACTGGTTTACTGGGCGTGGCAACTCCCTTGCCGTCCTTCTTGAAGTTCTTCTTACCCTTGCCCTTCTTGAACTTAGTGGTTTTATTCACCATCAACACTTGATGTTCTTTTCTGATCTCTACCTCAGCTGATTTCAGCATTGAATATACCTCAGGAATGGTCTTTTCCATCCCCTGCATATTGAAGTTCATCACAAAGCTCTTGTAGCTTGGTGGAAGCGACTGGAGGATTCTGTCAATGACCGCGTCATCCGGGAGATTAACTCCCAGCTGAGACAAGCGGTTGTGCAACCCAGACATTCTGAGTATGTGCTCACTAACAGAACTATTCTCCTCCATTTTACAGCTGAAGAACTTGTCGGAGACATCATATCTCTCGACCCGGGCATGAGCTTGGAAAACCAATTTCAGCTCCTCGAACATCTCATATGCTCCATGTTTCTCAAAACGCTTTTGGAGACCCGGTTCTAAGCTGTAAAGCATGCCGCACTGAACGAGGGAGTAATCATCAGCACGCTACTGCCAAGCGTTCATAACGTCTTGGTTCTCTGGGATTGGTGCATCACCTAGCGGTGCTTCTAAGACATAATCTTTCTTGGCTACTATGAGGATGATCCTCAGGTTCCGGACCCAGTCCGTATAGTTGCTGCCATCATCTTTCAGCTTGGTTTTCTCTAGGAACGCGTTGAAATTGAGGACAACGTTGGCCATTTGATCTACAAGACATAGTGTAAAGATTTTAGACTAAGTTCATGACAATTAAGTTCATCTAATCAAATTATTTAATGAACTCCCACTCAGATAGACATCCCTCTAGTCATCTAAGTGAAAACATGATCCGAGTTAACTAGGCCGTGTCCGATCATCACGTGAGACGGACTAGTCAAGATCGGTGAACATCTCCATGTTGATCGTATCTTCTATACGACTCATGCTCGACCTTTCGGTCCTCCGTGTTCCGAGGCCATGTCTGTACATGCTAGGCTCGTCAAGTCAACCTAAGTGTATTGCGTGTGTTCCGAGGCCATGTCTGTACATGCTAGGCTCGTCAACACCCGTTGTATTCGAACGTTAGAATCTATCACACCCGATCATCACGTGGTGCTTCGAAACAACGAACCTTCGCAACGGTGCACAGTTAGGGTGAACACTTTCTTGAAATTATTATAAGGGATCATCTTACTTACTACCGTCGTTCTAAGCAAATAAGATGCAAAAACATGATAAACATCACATGCAATCAAATAGTGACATGATATGGCCAATATCATTATGCTCCTTTGATCTCCATCTTCGGGGCACCATGATCATCTTCGTCACCGGCATGACACCATGATCTCCATCATCATGATCTCCATCATTGTGTCTTCATGAAGTCGTCACGCCAATGATTACTTCTACTTCTATGGCTAACACGTTTAGCAACAAAGTAAAGTAAATTACATGGTGTTATTCAATGACACGCAGGTCATACAAAATAATAAAGACAACTCCTATGGCTCCTGCCGGTTGTCATACTCATCGACATGCAAGTCGTGATTCCTATTACAAGAATATGATCAATCTCATACATCACATATATCATTCATCACATCTTCTGGCCATATCACATCACATAGCACTTGCTGCAAAAACAAGTTAGACGTCCTCTAATTGTTGTTGCAAGTTTTTACGTGGTTTGTAGGTTTCTAACAAGAACGTTTCTTACCTACGTATGACCACAACGTGATTTGCCAATTTCTATTTACCCTTCATAAGGACCCTTTTCATCGAATCCGTTCCGACTTAAGTAGGAGAGACAGACACCCGCTAGCCACCTTATGCAACTAGTGCATGTCAGTCGGTGGAACCTGTCTCACGTAAGCGTACGTGTAAGGTCGGTCCGGGCCGCTTCATCCTACAATACCGCCGAAACAAGAAATGACTAGTAGCGGCAAGAAGAATTGGCAACATCAACGCCCACAACTTCTTTGTGTTCTACTCGTGCATAATAACTACGCATAGGCCTGGCTCATGATGCCACTGTTGGGAATCGTAGCATAATTTTAAAATTTTCCTACGCTCACCAAGATGCATCTATGGAGTATACTAGCAACGAGGGCAAAGGAGTGCATCTACATACCCTTGTAGATCGCGAGCGGAAGCGTTCCAATGAACGTGGATGACGGAGTCGTACTCGCCGTGATCCAAATCACCGATGACCGAGTGCCGAACGGACGACACCTCCGCGTTCAACACACGTACGGTGCAGCGACGTCTCCTCCTTCTTGATCTAGCAAGGGGGAAGGAGAGGTTGATGGAGATCCAGCAGCACGACGGCGTGGTGGTGGATGCAGCGGGATGTCGGCAGGGCTTCGCCGAGCTTATACGAGAGAGAGAGGTGTTGCAGGGGAGGAGGGAGGCGCCCAAGGCTGTGTTATTTCTGCCCTCCCCCCCCTTTATATAGGCCCCCTGGGAGGGGGGGGGGGGCGCCGGCCAAACCCATCTAGGGTGGGGGGCGGCGGCCAAGGGGGATGCCTTGCCCCCCAAGGCAAGTGGGAAGCCCCCCACCCTAGGGTTTTCAACCCTAGGCGCATGGGGGGAGGCCCATGGGGGGGCGCCCAACCCACTAGGGGCTGGTTCCCTTCCCACTTCAGCCCACGGGGCCCTCTGGGATAGGTGGCCCCACCCGATGGACCCCCGGGACCCTTCCGGTGGTCTCGGTACAATACCGGTAACCCCCGAAACTTTCCCGGTGGCCGAAACTTGACTTCCTATATATAATTCTTCACCTCCGGACCATTCCGGAACTCCTCGTGACGTCCGGGATCTCATCCGGGACTCTGAACAACTTTCGGGTTTCCGCATACACATATCTCTACAACCCTAGCGTCACCGAACCTTAAGTGTGTAGACCCTACGGGTTCGGGAGACATGCAGACATGACCGAGACGCCTCTCCGGTCAATAACCAACAGCGGGATCTGGATACCCATGTTGGCTCCCACATGTTCCACGATGATCTCATCGGATGAACCACGATGTCGAGGATTCAATCAATCCCGTATACAATTCCCTTTGTTAATCGGTATGTTACTTGCCCGAGATTCGATCGTCGGTATCCCAATACCTTGTTCAATCTCGTTACCGGCAAGTCTCTTTACTCGTACCGCAATGCATGATCCCGTGACTAACGCCTTAGTCACATAGAGCTCATTATGATGATGCATTACCGAGTGGGCCCAGAGATACCTCTCCGTCATACGGAGTGACAAATCCCAGTCTCGATCCGTGCCAACCCAACAGACACTTTCGGAGATACCCGTAGTGCACCTTTATAGTCACCCAGTTACGTTGTGACGTTTGGCACACCCAAAGCACTCCTACGGTATCCGGGAGTTGCACGATCTCATGGTCTAAGGAAAAGATACTTGACATTGGAAAAGCTTTAGCAAAAGAAACTACACGATCTTTTATGCTATGCTTAGGATTGGGTCTTGTCCATCACATCATTCTCCTAATGATGTGATCCCGTTATCAATGACATCCAATGTCCATAGTCAGGAAACCATGACTATCTGTTGATCAATGAGCTAGTCAACTAGAGGCTTACTAGGGACACCTTGTGGTCCATGTATTCACACATGTATTACGATTTCCGGACAATACAATTATAGCATGAACAATAGACAATTATCATGAACAAAGAAATATAATAATAACCATTTATTATTGCCTCTAGGGCATATTTCCAACAGTTCAAACATCAAAAATTCCGCCGCCGTTTCCGTATGAGTAGGCATCTTTTCAACCGTATTAGAAAGGGGATGGTCGGCTATGATGACTATTTCGAGTGCAAAGAGGATGCCGTTGGCAAGATTGATTTCTCCTCTTATCAGAAATGCACTGCCGCCATCCGAATGCTTGCATACGGAGTGCCCGGTGATCTCTTTGACGAGTACGTGCGTATGAGCGGGTCTACATGCCTAGAGTCCCTGTATAAGTTCTGCAAGGCTGTTATTGCTGTGTTTGGCCCTGAGTACTTGAGAGAGCCGACTCCTGAAGATACAACCCGTTTGTTGGCGATGAATGCCAGCAGGGGCTTCACAGGGATGCTTGGCAGCATAGACTGCATGCACTGGGAGTGGAAGAACTGCCCTTCTGCTTGGCAAGGGCAGTATAAGGGCCATGTCAGGGCTTGCACTGTCATACTAGAGGGCGTGGCGTCTCAAGATCTCTGGATCTGGCACTCTTTCTTTGGCATGGCTGGATTACACAATGATATCAACGTGCTTCAACGCTCGCCGGTGTTTGCTAGGCTTGCCGAAGGCAACAGCCCACCGGTGAACTTTACTATCAACGACCACAACTACGACAAAGGATACTACCTGGGTGACGGTATCTATCCTCAGTGGACCACTATTGTCAAGACAATCTCCAACCCTGTCGGAGAGAAGAGAAAAAGATTTGCCCAAGAGCAAGAGAGTGTTAGGAAGGATGTCGAGCGTGCCTTTGTTGTTTTGCAATCTCGATGGGGCATCGTTCGGTATCCTGCTAATACCTGGAGCACGCAGAAACTATGGGAAGTGATGACTGCTTGTGTGATCAAGCATAATATGATCGTAGAAGACGAGCGCCTGGAACGTCTGTGGGCTCATGTTGGCAACCAATAGATATATCTTCTTTTATTCGGCTTGCAAAACTATGTGAGACATTTTTATTTTTATTCGGCTTGTAAAAGTATGCTATTTTATTCGGTTCAAACTATGTTATTTGACTATATGTTTAAATGCAAATTCATCAATGCAAAATTGAGCTATTTGTTGAAATAGGACGGCCAGCCGGCCACGTCGGCACATATGAGTCAGCGCGTTGGGCGCGATGCCGACCCATATCGAAAACAGGGCGGACGCCGGACAGGTAGCCGACCGTCATCCGTTTAAGTCGCCCCATTAGAGTTTGCTCTAAGAAAACTTAACCGCACTGATCGATGGAGTTGTGGAGTTGGCTACGCGGCTGCGCCTCACCGTCGGGCCCGGCGGGGATGACGCTCCAACCAAAACCAGGCCACCAGTCACCACTCACCCCACCGGAGCCTGTACAACTACTCCTCGAACCCATCCATTTGTGGCATGTGATACATGCTTTCTCCCCCGGCAGGCCGGCACCTACTGCCACTCCCTCGTGCTAGTCTGCAGGTGCGCCAAAAGAGGCCGTACTACCAACCACGTGACACGGTCGAGGGCGTTAATCTGAATCTCTCTTCCTCTCTCGATCGACAGGTCTTGTCACCAGCAATAAACCCTGGCTGGATCCGTTGTTTGTTCCGACCCACCACTTTTGTTTCGTGTAACCACTTGTAGCACAATAATGCTAGATCTGCTTTAGATTCTTCAGCCCTACCTAACGGCACAGTTGCATTACTTAACTCAAAAGCATGCCCACTTAGCACTAACGATAGATTTAGTCCGGGAAAGACGCGCTCAAGAATCTAGCGTGCATCTGGCTCCACAGGCAGCCGGCCGTCTAATCTAATTGCCACGTGATTAACTGCTCCCTAATCTGGCTCGTGATTTATCATTAGTCGCTATGTATGTCCTTCACGGATGCTTCCCTCCCTCGCTCCTCGACGAGTGTCAGTGACAAGTGATGACTCTGCACGCACCCACAACAGGAGCAAATTTTACCCCACACGACTCCAAACAAAGCAAACTTATTATTTCCGGACCCCCAGCACGGGAAGTAAACAAACAAAGAAGCACGCGCAATCTGACTAACGGAACGTGCTTAAAAAACTCGCACTATAAATCAGCTCCGCCTGCACACTCCATCCACAACCCTTCTATCGCCTTCCCTGCGACACAAGCCACCACTTGAATCTCAAGCGCGGAGAGGAGGAAGAAGAGAGGAGCAATGGAGTACGGGCACCCCTGCAACAGCTGCAGCAGCAACAAGGAGAAGAGGCCTCCGCTCAAGAGAGGCCAGCTCAAGCTGCAGATCGCCAGGACTCTCGGCAGCCTCGTGGTGCCGGGCGCCAAGAGCAGCTTCAGCTTCAGAAGATGATCACCTGAGCAGCCACTCAATCAGGGCAAGCAGCATTTTCTCAGCCAATCTACGAGTATCGTATGGTCTGGTGCTTGATGTATACCGGGATTGTGCAGGTTGAACAAGAGTTGTTTTAGTTTAGGTGTGCTTCTTTGTAGTATCGAGTTTTCCCCGTTCGGCCCAGTCCCTGCGTGCCTTGAGGTTTGCCGATTAGATCTCGCTTCCTCGACAATTTTTACGTTGTCCATGAGTGAAGAAATGTACGGTGATTGGAGATAGTAATGAGAATTACAGTTCTGATTCTGAGGTTGATGCGTCTCCCCGCTGTCGTTTCGCTGGATTTGTCCAACTAAGTCTCTGAACTGAATACACTGGGATGATGGGTTACCTCGGTACATGTCCAACTCTGAAGTCTCTGAACTGAATACACTGGGATGATGTGCGGATGATATTTTACAAGTTCTGAAATACCTAAAAAAAAACTAGGCGAGGCACCGGACAGTAACCTCTTTTTTTGCGAGGTACCGGAACAGTAACCTCGTCGCATGATAGTTCTTACCGAAGATAATCTTGCAAAAAATAATTTGCAAGATGTCAAAAAATAATTTGCAAGATGTCAGAAAATGCTATTTTTGTGATCAAAAGTAAATAATTTGGCTTTTTTTAGAAGGTGGAGCACAGAGGACGCGTGTTGAAGTAAATATAGGATTACGTGACTCGCACGTACGTCTCTCGGCTCATGCGTCTCGCGCGAGGCCGATCCGGATTTGATGCCTCACGTGAGCGCCGCCGCAGATCGGCTTTGTCTTCTGAGGCCTTAGGGCATGAAGGCGTGGTGGATCTTGGCTCTTGCCGGTGGGAGGGCTCCTGCTTCGTTTTTGGAGATTTTCCTGTGTGCGTTTAGGGTTTATGTTGAGTGAGTTTAGGGTTTGTGTTCTGCTCATTAAGACGAGACGGCGGCGGCTTCCTGAAGTTGGAATAAGGTTCTCCCCGCCTAGTCTCCGTTTGGGTGACGCGTCTAGCATCATCGGAGGGCGTGTGGAGATGTGACTCCGGCGGATCTCGCGGGATCCGGTCGGGTTTGTCTTCGGTGGATCCACATGGATCTGGCTTTCGTTAGTTTGTGTTCACGTGTCTTCAGATTGGATCCTTCTGTTCTACGCTTCTCTTCATCGGCGGCGATTGCTGTCGTGGTGCGTTGGTCCTTTTGGCCCTTAGCACAACGACTTCCCGACTGTCTACTACAACAAGGTTTGTCCGGCTCAAGTGAGGGAGTGGCGATGATGGCGGCGCGCCTTTGGCTCGCTCCAGTGATTGTAGTCGTCGCTAGGTGGTCTATGGACCTGGATGTAATTTTTACTTCTAGTGTTCTTTGTACTACTTTGAAAGATGATGAATAGATTGGAAGTTTATCCCGCAAAAAAATAAATAATTTGGTTTTTGTCCATCTCTTAAAAAAACAGCCGTCGTGTCGCCCACCTTGTGTGACACATTTTCTTCTTCTCCTCCTTCTTCCTCTTCTCCTTGCACCACTTTCGAATTCAATGCAAGGTTGGGCTTCTTGACCCCACGAGCACGAGCGAGAGCATTGTCGGTGGTCTTGCTCAAGATTCCCATGAAGATGAACTTGTAACGCCCCGGATCCGATGCGCCAGGTGTCTGCCAATTATTCGTCGTTGTTGCCATGTCATTTGCTTGCGTGTTGCATTTTGCCATGTCATCATCTGCATTGCATCATCATGTTTTTCAAAACTTGCATCCGGTCCTTTTCCCCGTTGTCCGTTTCGCGATCCGACACTCTCGCACGCGCCCGTCGCCCCTCTCAGACCTTGTTTCGTGAGCGGGAGAAAAACGTTCTCGGAATGGACCGAGATTTGCCGAGTGGTCTTGGTATAGCACCGACAGACCGCTCGTCAAATTTCGTTCCATTTGGAGGTCGTTTGATACCCCAACGGTTAACCGCGTACCCCGAAAACCCCCTTCTCTTTGCAGCACAACACCTCTGCACACAGCCCACCTAGCCCATCCAAACCCCCTCCATGCTCTCGGTCGTTCGATCACGATCGTGTGGGCGAAAACCGCTCCTAATTTGGACTCTCCTAACTCCCTCTATCTATAAATAGGTGCCCTCCCCCGAAATTCGCGGATGAATCCTACCCCTAACCCTAGCCTCTCCCCTGCGCGCCGCCGGACATGTCCGCCCGCGCCGGACGCATCGCCGTCGCTGCCCGCAGCCAACGGGAAGCTGCCACGTGGCCCCGCGCCCTCCCTCCGCCGCCGGCCCGCTCGGCCCAGGCGGGGCCCTCCCGGCCCGCGCGCCGCGCCGCCAGCCCCGCGCGTTCCCGCGCCCGCCGCCGGATCGCCTCTCCGCCTCCCGTCGGTCGCTGCCCCGCCGTCCCGCACCGACGCGGCCCGCGCCGCCGCCCGCCGTTCCCCGCGCCGGCCGGCGACCTCGCCACCCGCCGTCCGCCGCCTCCGCCGCGGTCCCGTCCGCCGCCTCCCGCTGGCGCCGGCAGCGAGCGCCGCCCTGAGCCGCCCCTTCTCCGACCCCGGCCACCTTCCTCCCCAACTCCGGCGAAGATGCCGGCGAACCTGGGATCCGCGCCCCGAAACCCTAGATCTGAGCAGGTTGACCCCGTTTTTCTTCCAAGTCCCGAGATTTCAACATCATGCATGCATCTTGTGTACCCTGTAACTTTGTGTATACTTCTCCGTTTCATACATATAATATATGTAAATGTTCGTCATGAGATGCTCTACATTTTGTTCCATTGTGCCATGCTTGTTAGAGTTCATCTTGATACCCTAATCATAGTTGCAAGAGTGCTATATGCTGTTAACTGTTGTCTGTTTACAGAACTTGGTGATTTGTCTTTTTCATTGTATTTTGTGTGTGCGTCCTATGAGCTTAATGTCTACATGTGTTTTGAACTAAATCATGCCATCTTTACAGGAGTGTTTGTAGTGTACTTTTAGGACCTCTGTGGTGACTAGCACAAGCATGCAAAGTAGCCTCCGTGATGTTGCTGATTTCTGTGACTTAGTCATTTCTGCTAAGTCTGAGTCTGTTATATTTTGTTCCCATGTAAACCTGTTGCTACAAGTCATTCTATGCATAATCTGGATATGTTCACTAAGGATGTTTTGTTATACATATTATGATATATCCATCCATGCCCTTGTTTGCATTGATAGCCTGCTGTAGCTTGTTGTTATCTTGCTCTACTTTTGCTATAGAATGTTCCTGGCAGATTGTTTACATGTTAATCAATTTTGCCATGGTTGTTACTAGTGATCCATGTACCCTATGACTATGCTATTGCCATTCTTAGCTTCATATATATGCCATATTACTGCTGGTTACCTTGCCATGCCATGTATTGTTCTGTGGTGAGTGGTTCTAGCTCACCAACATGCCTACTTATCGTTGTTTCTGCCATGTCCTGTTATTTTCACCAAGTCTGAAACTGTCATATTACTTGCTATGTTTACATGGGTGCCATCATATCTTCTGTGCCTTTTTGGCTCATGTTCAGTAAGGGACATTTGTTATATGCTTTGAGTAGAATCATTCTATGCTTTCTGTTGTCTTGATAAGTTCCTGTAGAATGTTGTTTGATAGCTCTAAACTTCGCAACCTGATGTTATTTCTGCCATGTTCAGTAATTTCTGCCAAGTCTGTGAACCTGTTATTATTTGCAATCTTGCCATGTCCTTTTGAGCATGTTCTATTGATTTCTGGAGATATCTCAGTGTTCATGTTTTGTGATGCTTTACCTGTACATCATGTCCATGCCTTTTGTTTTCATGTTGAGTTACCGTAGCATATTGTTTTGATGCTTGTAAGATGCCTAGTTGCTGTGTTGGACAGATTGTTGCTATATCTTGTTTGGAGTGTATGTGTTGTCCCGTTGCTCCGTTTTGAGCATGCTCTATATGAAACTTGCTTAGAATTGCATGTAGTTTCATATTATCATGTTGCATCCTTATCTTGAGTGTGTTTGCTTGATGTTGGAATGCATTTTGCATCAATGTCATGGTTAACTTGTTTTGCTCATATCTTCTAGGCCGTAGCTCCGAATTAAATGAACTTTATATGTAACTTGATTAGATTTTCGTGTAGATAATCTTGGTGCATCTTAACTTGCTGTTTAACAACCTGAACATAAGGTTTATTCAGATCTGGACCAATTTCGAAATTTGCATATGAGGACTTACCGGATTTGTTATATGTTGTTTCCGGCCTCATTTAAACTTGCTTTGATGTGTTGCTCTTGTATGCATCATCTCTTGCCATGAGTAGCTTCATGTAGCCTTGTCATGCATCATACTTGGTGGAACATCATGCCTTGTTCATGTGTGGTGTGTTTACCATGTTGTGTGCTTCTTCTCGATAGTTCCCGTGTCGTTGTGATCGTGAGGATTCGTTCGTCTTCGTGGCTTCATCTTCTTCATGGACTCGTTCTTCTTCCTAGCGGGATTTTAGGCAAGATGACCGTCACCTTTGTTGAAGATATAGGCCTTAGAGTCACCCGCCCGGAGGGGCCGGGTTACTCATAATGGTCATCGCCTGAAGCCCGGCGCCAAGCTTGAAGACGGCGGGCCAAAGATGGGCTTAAGACCCGGACGTGGCTTAAGGCCCGTAGTTACAACCGCTATTATGGTAGAACTTGTAGGGTAAGGCAAGAATAGTTGAGAGTCCGAGCCGGACACTCTTATGTGCCGGCCGGGACTCTGAGAGCTGCTGGGCGTCAACCTCTCTATATAAAGGGACGACCCGGCGGCGGTTTAGAGACAAGTAAGATCTCCTCGAGAGCCAGGCATAGCAATCAAGCTCCCTGCCCATCGAAACCCTAATCAATACCACCTCAACTGGACGTAGGCTTTTACCTTCACCGTAAGGGGCCGAACCAGTATAACCCTCGTGTTCCTTGTCCCGCTTAACCCCTTTAAACTTCCTAGTTGCGATGGCTCCACGACTAAGTCCTAGCTCGAGGACATCTGCTGTGATAATTCCACGACAGTTGGCGCCCACCGTGGGGCCAGCGCACGGTGGATTTGAGTTCTTGAAGGGCAGCTTCGAAGGGCTCAAGGGATACGCGGTGGGCCGGATGACCAAGAGTCGTCGCGGCAAGCTCTACATCGACGATGCAAACTGGGGCCCCAACGCCGGCTCAATTGAGTACGGGTACCGGGTCCTTTTCGGCAGAATTCATGTCTTCATTGGCAAGATTGGTGAGCCGGGACCTGAGCCGGATCTCTGCGCCGATCTCATCGAGACGGCTCAGCGTGCACGATCCGCCCGGGCCCTACCTGCCTTGAAGCATGCTTTTGTGGGATGTATCCACGGAGGGCTCTCTGATGGATCTGGATCTGGTGATGAGACGGCCGCCGGCTCTGACGGCGAGTCGTCCACAGATGAGTCAAACTCGTTGTATCAACTTCAAGATGGCAGGTTCATGGGTTGTTCCGACGGTGATAGTATTCCGGACCCGTTTGAGCCACCGAGCCGGGTTGGAATCTTCATGGCCGGTGCACAGCCTGTTCAGAACCCTACCGCTGGGTCGGGAAACCCGGTGCCCTCGCCGGCTCAGGTGCTGATGGATCTCACGGACAAGATGACGGCCCTGTTGACCGCCATGGTTTACCCGGCGGATCAAGCTCAGCATGACGCGGAGGTGGCGCAGTTAAAGTTAGATCTAGTGAAAGCCAAGGAGGATCTGGCAGCGGAAGGGATCAGGATGGCTGCGGAGAGGGCGGCTCTCGACGCCCAGACTCAGTTGATTCAGGCGCAGTCCTTCCGGCTCACGATGGATCAGAACGCGTCCAATGAGGTCATGAGAAGGAGGCATCAAAAGGCCCAATCTCGACTCCCTCCGGTCTACGATCCTCGAAACCTCTTCAACACGCCAGGTGCAGGGTCTAGTAACCCGCCGGGATCATAGTGCCCGGGTCTGGGACCCCTGTTCAGCCACAAGTGATGGGGCCTCCCCGGGTGAACCCTGCCCCGCCTCAGTATGTGCCAATACCGGCGGGTCATTATGCTAACCCGCTGGAGAACATGGTCGCCGCAGCAGCACGGCTGGCGGCTCTCCCAATTGACGGCGACTCTCCAACGGCTATTGAAACCCGCCGGGTCAGAGAACTCCTTCAGACAGCGCTGGCGCAGCAAGAGGCGTACTCTTACAGCCGGGACAGGATCCACTCAACCCCTCGTCCAGGCCGGAGCCCGAGTTATAGCAGACACATGGTCTCAGCGACCGGCTCAAGTAATGTCCGACGCCATGACCCGCCCCCTGGCCATGGCCCGGCTCATAACGGAGCCTTTCACGCAACAGACCAAGTCAGAGCGCGGCAAGAGGCGGAGCAGGTGCCTCAGTTGACGGCTTACCAGACACCCCCGGCTTATCCGACGACTTCCGTCGATGTAGGTATCCCTACGAGGACTGGAGGTGTCCCTTGTTTAGTACCGGCTCTCCGCAACGATCGTCTACCCAAGGACTTCAAAGGGCCTAGGAAGGTGCCTAATTACACGGCTGACTTACAACCCGGAGCCTGGATCGAGAGTTACGAGATGGCCATGGAATTGCTGGAGGTCAGTGAAGCGGCGATGGCCAAGTACTTCACCATGATGTTAGATGGGACTGCCCGCACTTGGTTGAAGGGGCTGCCACCGAATTCCATCGGGTCTTGGGCTGAGCTGAAAGCCCGGTTCATCCAAAACTTCAAGGATACCCGTAGGCAGTCTATGTCAATTGTGGATTTGACTAACTGTAAACAGCAGGAGGGTGAGTCTACGACCCATTGGGTTCGCCGGGTCAAAGAGATCATACATTCATCTGATAAGATGGATGCCGGCTCTGCAGTCTTAATGTTGGAGCAGAATTATCGTTTCCTGCCCCTGAAGATGAAACTCGGGCGGCTTAAGCGCGACTGCAATGATATGGGTACGCTGATGGCGGCTGTCGTCAAGTATGCCGACTCTGATAGTACCAAGGACCCCGCTTCAGATGATGAAAGGACAGGGAAGGGAAAGAAGAACGGCAATGGCAAGGGTCCTCAGCATAACCCGGGGAACCAAGGAGGTGGCAAGCGTAAAGCCGACGGCAGCCTAGAGTTCGTGGCCAACGCCAGCTCACAGGGGAATAACCAGCGACGCAAGGGGAGGCCACCTCCCCGAGCCGGCGGGTCAGGCCCGACGCTGGAACAGCTGTTGAATGAGCCTTGTCCAAGGCACGGCTCTAGGGAGAAGCCAGCTACTCATCTATGGAAGGATTGCGCAATCATGAAAGCCTTTAAGAATTCTAATGCCTTTAATGGCAACAATGGCCCAGGTGGCGGCTCAGGCGCTGGCGGTTTCCATGGCCCGGGCAGCGGCTCAAATTCTAATCCTCAGAACGGTCACGGGGCTTTAATCAGCAGTCTGGCCAGGGTCATCAACAGCAGCAGGGGGGTTATCAGACCAACCCAAAGCAGCTTAACGGTGGACAGTATCACGTATTTACCACCAGTCTGTGTAAGCGAGATCAGAAGCTACATAAGAGGGCTGTGCATGCTGTTGAGCCGGCGGTTCCACGCTATTTAAGATGGTCTGAGCAGCCTATTGTGTGGACTAGGGAGGATCACCCTCCTCGGGTTGATAATCCGGGTCACTTGGCCCTGGTGGTGGCTCCTCAGGTGGGAGGATATAAATTCACTAAGGTACTCATGGATGGAGGCAGCAGCATCAACATCCTCTATTATGAGACTTTCCGTCGTATGGGGTTGATTGATAAGAACCTCAGCCAGTCAACACTATTTTCCATGGTGTGGTGCCTGGTAAGTCGGCTTATCCAGTTGGCAAGATCGAGTTGGAAGTGGCCTTTGGAGACGAGTACAACTACAGGGTGGAAAAATTAATCTTTGAGGTGGTCAAGATAAGAAGTCCGTATCATGCCATATTTGGGCGGCCGGCTTACGCCAAGTTCATGGCACGGCCGTGTTATGTGTATTTGCAGCTCAAGATGCCGGGTCACAATGGGACCATTACGGTTCATGGCAGCCGGAAGGTGGCCTTGGAGTGTGAGGAAGGCGATGCAGCTTATGCAGAATCTGTTTGTGCAACAGAGGAGTTGAAATTTTACAAGGACAATGTTGACCCAACAGATATGACCTCTCTGAAAAAGCCGACTACGGAGCATGAGCCGGCAATGAAATTTAAGTCGGCTGATGAGACTAAACTTGTTGATTTCGTTCCAGGTGATTCATCTCAGCAGTTTAGCATCAGTGCCAATCTGGATCCAAAATAGGAAAGCGCGCTCATCGAGTTCATCCGTGAGAATAGGGACATTTTTGCATGGAAACCTTCTGACATGCCAGGTGTACCTAGAGAACTCGCTGAGCACACTCTCAATGTTGATCCGAAATTTAAGCCGGTCAGGCAATTCCTTCGGCGGTTTAATGAAGAGAGGCGGAAAGCCATTGGTGAAGAGGTGGCCCGGCTCTTGGCGGCCGGGTTTATTGTTGAAGTCTTTCACCCAGAGTGGTTAGCTAACCCGGTGCTCGTGCTCAAGAAGAATGGCACCTGGCGGATGTGTGTGGACTACACGGACTTAAACAAGGCATGTCCGGCTGATCCTTTTGCTCTTCCCCGTATTGATCAAATCATTGATGCTACGGCGGGTTGCGAGCGCTTAAGTTTCTTGGATGCTTATTCTGGATACCATCAGATTAAAATGGCAGTTAAGGACCAGGAGAAGACGGCGTTCATCACTCCCTTTGGAGCCTTCTGCTATGTGTCTATGCCCTTTGGACTCAAGAGTGCACAGGCGACTTATCAGCGTTGCGTGCAGAACTGTCTTCATAACCAGATTGGGCGCAATGTTCATGCCTATGTGGATGATATTGTGGTTAAATCCAGGGAAGAAGAAACCTTGATAGATGATCTGAGGGAAACCTTTGATAATCTCCGGGTCTACAAGATGATGCTTAACCCGGCCAAGTGTGTTTTTGGTGTTCCTGCAGGCAAGCTCTTGGGTTTCTTGGTTTCTAACAGAGGCATTGAAGCTAACCCGGAGAAGATCAAGGCAATCACCTCTCTGGCTAAGCCGGCGTGTATAAACGACGTCCAGCGCCTGGCGGGTCGTATTGCTGCTTTAAGCCGGTTTATAAGCCGTTTGGGCGAGAAGGCCATGCCATTGTACCAGTTGATGAAGAAAACTGATGACTTCGTCTGGAATGATGCTGCTAATACTGCTTTTGAGGATTTGAAGAGACAGCTGGCAGAGCCCCCAGTCCTTGCTGCTCCGGTTGACAAGGAGCCTTTATTACTGTATGTAGCTGCTAACACACGGGCCGTCAGTGTGGCTGTGGTGGTGGAGCGCAAGGAAGAGGGTAAGGAGCATCCGGTTCAGCGGCCGGTTTATTATGTCAGCGAAGTGCTCATCGAGTCCAAACAGCGGTATCCACATTGGCAGAAGCTTGTTTATGGTGTGTTCATGGCAAGCCGGAAGCTTAAGCATTATTTCCAGGGTCACCCTATCACTGTGGTTAGTTCTGCTCCCCTTGGAGATATCATCCAAAACAGAGAAGCCACAGGGAGAGTGGCTAAGTGGGCTATAGAGCTCGGGCCTCATGGTCTAAAATACGTACCACGCACTGCTGTTAAATCTCAAGCCTTGGTGGATTTCATCAACGATTGGACAGAGCTACAAGTGCCCGAAGAAAAACCGGATAACACATATTGAACTATTCACTTCGATGGGTCCAGGCAATTGGAGGTCTCGGGGGCTGGAGTTGTATTGGCTTCCCCTAAAGGTGACAAGTTTCATTATGTGCTACGGTTGATGTTTCCTTGCACTAACAATGCGGCTGAGTACGAGGCCTTGCTCCATGGTCTTCGGATGGCTAAGGAGATGAGCTTGAGCCGGGTAAGGTGCTTCGGTGACTCAGTCTTAGTGGCTCAACAAGTATCAGGCAAGTGGGATTCCAAGGACCCTCTCATGGCGGCTTATCGCCGTGAAGTTGATGCCATTGCTGGACACTTTCAGGGTTACCAAGTAGAGCACATCGATCGCAGGAAGAACGAGGCGGCTGATGCTTTAAGCCGGCTGGGCTCTCAGCGAAAACCGGTGCCGCCTAATACTTTCCTGGACGTCTTGCATAACCCTTCTGTTAAGTTGCCTACAGAGGAAGACTTGGCTGTCCCTGACCCGGAGGCACAATTGGTGGCGGCTCTCCACATCATCCCGGACTGGACAGTGCCCTATCTGGCTTACATGACCCGGGGAGATTTGCCTGAGGATGAAACTTTGGCCAGACAAATAACCCGGCGGTCTAAGTCAATGGTTGTTATCAATGGTGAGCTGCATCGCCGCAGTGTTACGGGAGCGTTCCAGCGTTGTGTCTCCCCTGAGGAAGGTCAAGAAATCTTGCATGAGATTCACGAAGGGGATTGTGGCCATCATGCCGGCTCAAAATCCCTTGTGGCCAAGGCTTTTCATCATGGTTTTTATTGGCTGACGGCTCATGCTGATGCGGAGGACTTGGTCAGTAAATGTGATGGTTGCCAGAAGGTTCTCGCGATGGGCTCATGTGCCGGCTCAGGAGCTGAGGATGATACCAATCACTTGGCCATTTGCGGTCTGGGGGCTTGATATGGTTGGGCCTTTTAAAAGGTCCAAGGATAAGAAGACTCACCTTTTGGTGGCAGTTGACAAGTTCACAAAGTGGGTTGAAGCAGAGCCAGTTAGTAAGTGTGACGCAGCCACGGCGGTTCAGTTCATGAAAAAGGTGATATTTCGCTTTGGTTTTCCACACAGCATTATAACTGACAACGGCACCAATCTATCTAAGGGTGCTATGGAGGAGTTTTGTCAACGAGAGCATATTCGACTTGATGTTTCATCAGTGGCTCATCCTCAATCCAATGGGCAAGCTGAGAGAGCTAATCAGGAGATTCTGAAGGGCATCAAGCCCCGGCTCTTAGTCCCTTTGCAACGGATGCTGGGTTGTTGGGTGGAGGAGTTACCCTCCGTGTTATGGAGCATCAATACTACTCCTAACAGGTCTACGGGTTACACGCCTTTCTTCATGGTTTATGGAGCAGAAGCAGTCCTCCCCAGTGACATCCGTCATGACTCGCCTCGAGTGGCGGCTTATGTTGAGGCGGATAATGAACAGGCGCGCCAAGATGCTCTTCACTTGTTGGACGAGCAGCGTGATGTGGCAGCAGCTCGATCCTTGATTTACCAACAAGACCTGCGCCGTTATCACAGTCGCCGGGTTAAGTCCCGGGTCTTCCAGGAAGGTGATCTGGTGCTCCGGCTCATCCAAGATCAAACAGATGCGCACAAGCTATCCCCGCCTTGGGAAGGACCCTTTGTGGTCAGCAAGAACTTGCATAACGGGTCATATTACCTCATTGACATTCGGGAGCACAAAGATTCACGCAAGTCGGAGGAAGAGATCCGTCGGCCGTGGAACATAGCTCAGCTTCGGCCTTATTACACTTGAGCCACCGGCTCTCATAATGTACATATTTCTATAAGCCATGTATATATTATGATAAGCAATAAAGCATGACTTCTGTCCTTTTTCTCCTCCAAAGGTAAATGTGTTGTTTCCGTTACAAGGTCACATGGTAACTTGGAGGTGGATCCGGCTTATGATCGTATTCGAATCTAGCCGTACGCAATATAATCACTTAGGGGCTTCCTGTTCAAACATAGGTCGTATTCGAACCAAAGAGAACATAGCTGTCGATACCCATTTGATTGGCAAAGTGCCGAGCTCATTGGGGAGTTTTCTTTGATCATATTTGAATCATAGCTCAACCCCCTTTGGGAACCGACATGGATCGTATTTGAATCAGCGTCGTTAAACAACTCTTAAGGTCATTTGGGGGCTTCCTGTTCAAACATGGGTCGTATTCGAACCAAAGAGAACATAGCTGTCGGTACCCTCTTGATCGGCATCGCCAAACCCACTGGGGGCTATATGATCGCATTCGAATCTTAGCTTAACCCCTTCGGGACGGGTCTCTGGTCGTATTCGAACCGGAAGCCCCTGAGTTTTGACTTTCTAATTTACAACAAGTTCTTCTGGTGGTATCAACAGTGTGCACGACGGTTCTTGTTCCGCCGGCCTAACTTTGATTCGCAGTGCTAGTCGCACACACTCAGCATTATCAAGACTGGTAAACCGGAGTTGAGGTACCAACCTTATTCTCCGGGTTATATAAACCGGAAGCGTACTTGAAGGCCTGTAAGTGTGTTATTATGGTTATATCAAGGACATAATTGAGGACCAGTCTTTCGTGACTTAGATTCATATTCCGGGTTATATGTATGAGACTATGATTCTCAGTGCGGTAAGCCGCCTAGAGACTTGTGATTTGTTTTTCTATGCAGGATAGTTAAAGACAACTATTTGAGCTTAAGGAAAATGAATGACCAATTATGACCCGGAGGAATATAAGGAGGCATCTTCAATGGAATTAAGCATTCAACACGTGCACGATGGCACGACTAGGTTAAAATGTTGGTCCTATTCTATTACAAGACTCCCCGAGTCCAAAAGGGTGAAGCATTGTTTAACAAGCCGCCTAAAGAGTTAAGATGCTTGCCGGGTCGAAGCTTCTGGCTCATCCCTTTCCGCTCCTCCGGCTGT
>NC_057802.1:459682848-459699092 GCF_018294505.1 Triticum aestivum | reverse complement strand
ATCCGAAACCATTCCGGTGTCCAAACACAACCTTCCAATATATCAATCTTTATGTCTCGACCATTTTGAGACTCCTCGTCATGTCCGTGATCTCATCCGGGACTTTGAACAAACTTCGGTTCATCAAATCACATAACTCATAATACAAACCGTCATCGAACGTTAAGCGTGCGGACCCTACGGGTTCAAGAACTATGTAGACATGACCGAGACACATCTCCGGTCAATAACCAATAGCGGAACCTGGATGCTCATATTGGTTCCTACATATTCTACGAAGATCTTTATCGGTCAAACCGCATAACAACATACGTTGTTCCCTTTGTCATCGGTATGTTACTTGCCCGAGATTCGATCGCCGGTATCATCATACCTAGTTCAATCTCATCACCGACAAGTCTCTTTACTCGTTCCGTAATGCATCATCCTGTGACTAACTCATTAGTCACATTGCTTGCAAGGCTCATAGTGATGTGCATTACCGAGAGGGCCCAGAGATACCTCTCCGATACACGGAGTGACAAATCCTAATCTCGATCTATGCCAACTCAACAAACACCATCGGAGACACCTGTAGAGCATCTTTATAGTCACCCGGTTACTTGTGACGTTTGATAGCACACAAGGTGTTCCTCTGGTATTCGGGAGTTGCACAATCTCATAGTCTGAGGAACATGTATAAGTCATGAAGAAAGCAATAGCAGAAAAACTAAACGATCATTATGCTAAGCTAACGGATGGGTCTTGTCCATCACATCATTATCTAATGATGTGATCCCGTTCATCAAATGACAACACATGTCTATGGCTAGGAAACTTAACCATCTTTGATTAACGATTTAGTCAAGTAGAGGCATACTAGGGACACTCTGTTTGTCTATGTATCCACACATGTACTAAGTTTCCGGTTAATACAATTCTAGCATGAATAATAAACATTTATCATGATATAAGGAAATATAAATAACAACTTTATTATTGCCTCTAGGGCATATTTACTTCAGTCTTCCACTTGTACTAGAGTCAATAATCTAGATTACATAGTAATGATTCTAACACCCATGGAGTCTTGGTGTTGATCATGTTTTGCTCGTGAGAGAGGCTTAGTCAACGGGTCTGCAACATTCAGATCCGTACGTACCTTGCAAATCTCTATGTCTCCCTCCTTGTCTTGATCGCAGATGGAATTGAAGCGTCTCTTGATGTGCTTGGTTCTCTTGTGAAATCTGGATTCCTTTGCCAAGGCAATTGCACCTGTATTGTCACAAAAGATTTTCATTGAACCCGATGCACTTGGTATTACACCTAGATCGGATATGAACTCCTTCATCCAGACTCCTTTATTTGCTGCTTCCGAAGCAGCTATATACTCCGCTTCACACGTAGATCCCGCCACGACGCTCTGCTTAGAACAGCACCAACTGACAGCTCCACCATTCAATATAAATACGTATCCAGTTTGTGACTTAGAGTCATCTGGATCAGTGTCAAAGCTTGCATCGACGTAACCATTTACGACGAGCTCTTTGTCACCTCCATAAACGAGAAACATATCCTTAGTCCTTTTCAGGTATTTCAGGATGCTCTTGACCGCTATCCAGTGATCCACTCCTGGATTACTTTGGTACCTCCCTGCTAAACTAATAGCAAGGCACACATCAGGTCTGGTACACAGCATTTCATACATGATAGAACCTATGGCTGAGGCATAGGGAATGACTTTCACTTTCTCTCTATCTTCTGCAGTGGTCGGGCATTGAGTCTGACTCAACTTCACACCTTGTAACACAGGCAAGAACCCTTTCTTTGACTGATCCATTTTGAACTTCTTCAAAACTTTATCAAGGTATGTGCTTTGTGAAAGTCCAATTAAGCGTCCTGATCTATCTCTATAGATCTTGATGCCCAATATATAAGCAGCTTTACCGAGGTCCTTCATTGAAAAATTCTTATTCAAGTACCCTTTTATGCTATCCAGAAATTCTGTATTATTTCCAATCAACAATATGTCATCCACATATAATATTAGAAATCCTACAGAGATCCCACTCACTATCTTGTAAATACAGGCTTCTCCAAAGGTCTGTATAAAACCATATGCTTTGATCACACTATCAAAGCGTATATTCCAACTCCGAGAGGCTTGCACCAGTGCATAAATGGATCGCTGGAGCTTGCACACTTTGTTAGCACCTTTAGGATCGACAAAACCTTCTAGTTGCATCATATACAACTCTTCTTTAAGATATCCATTGAGCAATGCAGTTTTGACATCCATTTGCCAACTTTCATAATCATAAAATGCGGGAATTGCTAATATGATTCGGATAGACTTAAGCATCGCTACGGGTGAGAAAGTCTCATCGTAGTCAACTCCTTGAACTTGTCGAAAATCTTTCGCAACAAGTCGAGCTTTGTAGACAGTAATATTACCGTCAGCGTCAGTGTTCTTCTTAAGATCCATTTATTCTCTATGGCTTGCCGATCATCGGGCAAGTCAACCAAAGTCCATACTTTGTTCTCATACATGGATCCCATCTCAGATTTCATGGCCTCAAGCCATTTCGCGGAATCTGGGCTCATCATCGCTTCCTCATAGTTCGTAGGTTTGTCATGGTCAAGTAACATGACTTCTAGAACTGGATTACCGTACCACTCTATTGCGAATCTTACTCTGGTTGACCTACGAGGTTCAGTAGTAACTTGATCCAAAGTTTCATGATCATCATCATTAGCTTCCTCACTCACTGGTGTAGGAATCACTGGAACTGATTTCTGTGATGTACTACTTTCCAATTCGGGAGCAGGTACAATTACCTCATCAAGTTCTACTTTCCTCCGACTCACTTCTTTCAAGAGAAACTCCTTCTCTAGAAAGGATCCATTCTTAGCAACGAATATCTTGCCTTCGGATCTGTGATAGAAGGTGTACCCAACTGTCTCCTTTGGGTATCCTATGAAGACACATTTCTCCGATTTGGGTTCGAGCTTATCAGGTTGAAGCTTTTTCACATAAGCATCACAGCCCCAAACTTTAAGAAACGACAACTTGGGTTTCTTGCCAAACCATAGTTCATATGGTGTTGTCTCAACGGATTTAGATGGTGCCCTATTTTACGTGAATGCAGCCGTCTCTAAAGCATAACCCCAAAACGATAGCGGTAAATCAGTAAGAGACATCACAGATCGCACCATATCTAATAAAGTGCGGTTACGACGTTCGGACACACCATTACGCTGTGGTGTTCCAGGTGGCGTGAGTTGCGAAACTATTCCGCATTGTTTCAAATGAAGACCAAACTCATAACTCAAATATTCACCTCCATGATCAGATCGTAGAAACTTTATGTTCTTGTTACGATGATTTTCCACTTCACTCTGAAATTGTTTGAACTTTTCAAATGTTCCAGACTTATGTTTCATCAAGTAGATATACCCATATCAGCTCAAATCATCTGTGAAGGTCAAAAAATAACGATACCCGCCGCGAGCATCAACACTCATCGGACCGCATACATCAGTATGTATTATTTCCAACAAGTCTATTGGTCGCTCCATTGTTCCGGAGAACGGAGTCTTAGTCATCTTGCCCATGAGGCTGTTGGGGAACGTAGTAATTTCAAAATTTTCCCACGCACACGCAAGATCATGGTGATGCATAGCAATGAGAGGGGAGAGTGTTGTCCACGTACCCTCATAGACCATAAGCGGAAGCGTTATGACAATGCGGTTGATGTAGCCGTACGTCTTCACGATCGACCGATCCTAGTACCGAACGTACGGCACCTCCGCGATCTGCACACGTTCAGCTCGGTGACGTCCCACGAACTCACGATCCAGTATTGTGTCGAGCGAGAGCTTCGTCAGCATGACGGCGTGATGACGGTGATGATGAAGCTAGCGGCGCAAGGATTTGCCTAAGCACTACAACGATATGACCGAGGTGGATTATGGTGGAGGGGGGCACCGCACACAGCTAAGAGATCAATGATCAACTTGTGTTCTCTATGGGGTGCCCCCTCCCCCGTATATAAAGGAGTGGAGGAGGGGAGGGGCCGGCCCTCTTTATGGCGCGCCCTAGGGGAGTCCTACTCCCACCGAGAGTAGGATCCCCCCTTTCCCTAGTTGGAGTAGGAGAGGAAGGGAAGGAGGAGTAGGAGAGAAGGAAAGGGGGGCCGCCCCCCAAACCTATTCCAATTCGGCCTCCTGCCCAAGGGGGGCGCACCAGCCCCTTGTGGGCTGGTGTGCTTCCTTCTTATGGCCCATAAGGCCCATAACTTCTCCCGGGGGTTCCGGTAACCTCCCGGTACTCCGAAAAAATGCCCGAAGCACTCGGAACCATTCCGATGTCCAAACATAGGATTCCAATATATCGATCTTTATGTCTCGACCATTTCGAGACTCCTCGTCATGTACGTGATCATATCCAGGACTCCAAACTACCTTCGGTACATCAAAACACATAAACTCATAATACCGATCGTCACCGAACGTTAAGCGTGCAGACCCTACGGGTTCGAGAACTATGTAGACATGACTGAGACACGTCTCTGGTCAATAACCAATAGTGGAACCTGGATGCTCATATTGGCTCCTACATATTCTACGAAGATCTTTATCGGCCAAACTGCATAACAACATATGTTGTTCCCTTTGTCATCGGTATGTTACTTGGCCGAGATTCGATCGTCGGTATCTCAATACCTAGTTCAATCTTGTTAACGGCAAGTCTCTTTACTCGTTCTGTAATGCATCATCCCGCAACTAACTCATTAGTCACATTGCTTGCAAGGCTTATAGTGATGTGCTTTACCGAGAGGGCCCAGAGATACCTCTCCGACAATCGGAGTGACAAATCCTAATCTTGATCTATGCTAACTCAACAAGTACCATCGGAGACACCTGTAGAGCACCTTTATAATCACCCAGTTACGTTGTGACGTTTGGTAGCACACAAAGTGTTCCTCCGGTATTCGGGAGTTGCATAATCTCATAGTCATAGGAACATGTATAAGTCATGAAGAAAGCAATAGCAACATACTAAACGATCAAGTACTAAGCTAAAGGAATGGGTCAAGTCAATCACATCATTCTCTAATGATGTGATCCCGTTAATCAAATTACAACTCATGTCTATGGTTAGGAAACTTAACCATCTTTGATTCAACGAGCTATTCAAGTAGAGGCATACTAGTGACACTCTGTTTGTCTATGTATTCACACATGTACTAAATTTTCGGTTAATACAATTCTAGCATGAATAATAGACATTTATCATGATATAAGGAAATATAAATAACAACTTTATTATTGCCTCTAGGGCATATTTCCTTCAGTCTCCCACTTGCACTAGAGTCAATAATCTAGTTCACATCGTCATGTGATTTAACACCAATAGTTCACATCTTTATGTGATTAGTTCACATCTCCATGTGACTAACACCCAAAAGGTTTACTAGAGTCGATAATCTAGTTCACATCGCTATGTGATTAACACCCAAAGAGTGATCATGTTTTGCTTGTGAGAGAAATTTAGTCAACGGGTCTGCCACATTCAGAGCCGTATGTATTTTGCAAATTTTCTATGTCTACAATGCTTTGCACGGAGCTACTCTAGCTAATTGCTCCCACTTTCAATATGTATCTAGATCGAGACTTAGAGTCATCCAGATCGGTGTCAAAGCTTGCATCGACGTAACTCTTTACGATGAACTCTTTGTCACCTCCATAACCGAGAAACATTTCCTTATTCCACTAATGATATTTTTGTCCGCTGTCCAGTGATCCACTCCTGGATCACTATTGTACCCTCTTGCCAAACTTATGGTGAGGTACACAATAGGTCTGGTACACAACATAGCATACTTTATAGAACCTATGACTGAGGCATAGGGAATGACTTTTCATTCTCTTTCTATTTTCTGCCGTGGTCGTGTTTTGAGTCTTTACTCAACTTCACACCTTGCAACACAGGCAAGAACTCTTTCTTTGACTGTTCTATTTTGAACTACTTCAAAATCTTGTCAAGGTATGTACTCATTGAAAATATATCAAGCGTCTTGATCTATCTCTATAGATCTTGATGCTCAATTTGTAAGTAGCTTCACTGAGGTCTTTCTTTGAAAAACTCCTTTCAAACACTCATTTATGCTTTCCAGATAATTCTACATTATTTCCGATCAACAATATGCCATTCACATATACTTATCAGAAATGCTGTAGTGCTCCCACTCACTTTCTTGTAAATACAGGCTTCACCGCAAGTCTGTATAAAACCATATGCTTTGATCACTTTATCAAAGCATATATTCCAACTCCGAGATGCTTGCACTAGTCCATAGATGGATCGCTGGAGCTTTGCACACTTTGTTAGCACCTTTAGGATTGACAAAACCTTCTGGTTGCATCACATACAACTCTTCTTTAAGAAATCCATTAAGGAAAGCAGGTTTGACATCCATTTGCCAAATTTCATAAAATGCGGCAATTGCTAACATGATTCGGACAGATTTTTAAGCATCGATACAAGTGAGAAAATCTCATCGTAGTCAACACCTTGAACTTGTTGAAAACATTTTTGCGGCAATTTGAGCTTTGTAGATAGTAACACTACTATCAGCGTCTGTCTTCCTCTTGAAGATCCATTTATTCTCTATTGCTTGCCGATCATCAGGCAAGTCAACCAAAGTCCATACTTTGTTCTTATACATGGATCCCATCTCAGATTTTATGGCCTCAAGCCATTTCGTGGAATCTGGGCTCATCATCGCTTCCTCATAGTTTGTAGGTTCGTCATGGTCAAGTAACATGACCTCCAGAACAGGATTACCATACCACTCTGGTGCGGATCTTATTCTGGTTGACCTACGAGGTTCGGTACTAACTTGATCTGAAGTTTCATGATCATCATCATTAGCTTCCTCACTAATTGGTGTAGGAATCACTAGAACTGATTTCTGTGATGAACTACTTTCCAATTCAGGAGCAGGTACAATTACCTCATCAAGTTCTACTTTCCTCCCACTCACTTCTTTTGAGAGAAATTCCTTCTCTAGAAACAATCCATTCTTAGCAACGAATATCTTGCCTTCGGATCTGTGATAGAAGGTGTACCCAACAATTACTTTTGGGTATCCTATGAAGGCGCACTTCTCCGATTTGGGTTTGAGCTTATCAGGATGAAACTTTTTCACGTAAGCATCGCAACCCCAAACTTTAAGAAACGACAGCTTAGGTTTCTTGCCAAACCATAGTTCATATGGTGTCGTCTCAACGGATTTAGACGGTGCCCTGTTTAACGTGAATGTAGCTGTCTCTAATGCATAACCCCAAAATGACAGTGGTAAATCGGCAAGAGACATCATAGATTGCACTATATCCAATAAAGTACGGTTGTGACGTTCGGACACACCATTACGCTGTGGTGTTTCAGGTGGCATGAGTTTCGAAACTATTTCACATTGTTTCAAATGAAGACCAAACTCGTAACTCAAATATTCGTCTCCACGATCAGATCGTAGAAACTTTATTTTCTTGTTACGATGATTTTCCACTTCACTCTGAAATTCTTTTGAACTTTTCAAATTTTTTGGACTTATGTTTCATCAAGTAGATATACCCATATCAGCTCAAATCATCTGTGAAGGTCAGAAAATAATGATACCCGCCGTGAGCTTCAACACTCATCGGATCGCATACATCAGTATGTATTATTTCCAATAAGTTAGTTGCTCGCTCCATTGTTCCGGAGAACGGAGTCTTAGTCATCTTGCCCATGAGGCATGGTTCGCAAGCATCAAGTGATTCATAATCAAGTGATTCCAAAAGCCCATCAGCATGGAGTTTCTTCATGCGCTTTACACCAATATGACCTAACGGCAGTGTCACAAATAAGTTGCACTATCATTATTAACTTTGCATCTTTTGGTTTCAATATTATGAATATGTGTATCACTATGATCGAGATTCAATAAACCAATCACCTTGGGTGTATCATCACAGAAGGTTTTATTCACGTAAACAGAATAACAGTTATTCTTTGACTTAAATGAATAACCGTATTTCAATACACATGATCCAATCATATTATGCTCAACGCAAACACCAAATAACATTTATTTTAGGTTCAACACTAACCCCGAAGGTAAAGGGAGTGTGCGATGGTGATCTTATCAACCTTGGAATCACTTCCAACACACATCGTCACCTTACCCTCAACTAGTCTCTGTTTATTTTGCAACTCCTGTTTCGAATTACTACTCTTAGCAACTAAACCAGTATCAAATACTGAGGGGTTGTTATAAAGACTAGTAAAGTACACATCAATAACATGTATATCAAATATACTTTTGTTCACTTTGCCATCCTTCTTATCCGCCAAGTATCTATGGCAGTTCCACTTCCAGTGACCATTTCCTTTGCAGTAGAAGCACTCAGTTCCAGGCTTGGGTCTAGCTTTGAGCTTCTTCATGGGAGCAGCAACTTGCTTGCTATTCTTCTTTGAAGTTCCTCTCTCTTTTCCTTTGCACTTTTCTTGAAACTAGTGGTCTTGTTAACCATCAACACTTCATGTTATTTCTGTTGGAAATATGCCCTAGAGGCAATAATAAAATGGTTATTATTATATTTCCTTGTTCATGATAATTGTCTATTGTTCATGCTATAATTGTGTTATCCGGAAATCGTAATACATGTGTGAATACATAGACCACAACATGTCCCTAGTGAGCCTCTGGTTGACTAGCTCGTTGATCAATAGATGGTTACGGTTTCCTGACCATGGACATTGGATGTCATTGATAACGGGATCACATCATTAGGAGAATAATGTGATGGACAAGACCCAATACTAAGCATAGCACAAGATCGTGTAGTTCGTCTGCTAAAGCTTTTCTAATGTCAAGTATCATTTCCTTAGACCATGAGATTGTGCAACTCCCGGATACCGTAGGAATGCTTTGGGTGTGCCAAACGTCACAACGTAACTGGGTGGCTATAAAGGTGCACTACGGGTATCTCCGAAAGTGTCTGCTGGGTTGGCACGAACCGAGACTGGGATTTGTCACTCCGTGTGACAGAGAGGTATCTCTGGGCCCACTCGGTAGGACATCATCATAATGAGCTCAATGTGACCAAGGAGTTGATCACGGGATAATGTGTTACGAACGAGTAAAGAGACTTGCCGGTAACGAGATTGAACAAGGTATAGGGATACCGACGATCGAATCTCGGGCAAGTATCATACTGGTAGACAAAGGGAATTGTGTACGGGATTGATTGAATCCCCGACATCATTGTTCATCCGATGAGATCATCGTGGAGCATGTGGGAGCCAACATGGGTATCCAGATCCCGCTGTTGGTTATTGGCCGGAGAGATGTCTCGGTCATGTCTACATGCCTCCCGAACCCGTAGGGTCTACACACTTAAGGTTCAATGACGCTAGGGTTATAGGGAAAGTTTGTTCGTGGTTACCGAATGTTGTTCGGAGTCCCGGATGTGATCCCGGATGTCACGAGGAGTTCCGGAATTGTCAGGGGATAAAGATTTATATATGGGAAGTCCTTATTCGGTCGCCGTAAGTGTTCGGGGGTTTATCGGTATTGTGCCGGGACCACCGAAAGGGTTCCAGGGGTCCACCGGGAGGGTCCACTTGCCCCGGAGGGCTCTATGGGCTGAATATGGAGGGGAACCAGCCCCTAGGTGGGCTGGGCGCCAAACCCCCCTAGGGCCCATGTGCCTAGGGTTTGGGGGAAACCCTAAAGGGGGCGCCCCCCTTGGCTTGGAGGGCAAGCCTCCCCCCTTGGCCGCCGCCCACCCTCTAGATCCATCTGGAGGGGGCCGGCCCCCCTCTCCCTTGCCCCTATAAATAGAGGGGAGGTGGGAGGGCAGCCACACCACATCCAAGGCGCAGCCCTCCCCCTCTCCAACACCTCCTCCTCCTTCCACGGTGCTTGGCGAAGCCCTGCCGGAGTACCACGCTGCTCCAACACCACCACGCCGTCGTGCTGCTGCTGGAGTTGTCTTCCCCAACCTCTCCCTCTCTCCTTGCTGGATCAAGGCGTGGGAGACGTCACCGGACTGCACGTGTTTTGAACGCGGAGGCTTCGTTGTTCGGTGCTTAGATCGGAATCGACCGCAATCTGAATCGCTGCGTGTACGACTCCTCCAACCGCGTTCTTGCAACGATTCCGCATCGCGATCTTCAAGGTTATGAAGATGCACTCCCCTCTCTCTCGTTGCTAGTCTCTCCATAGATTGATCTTGGTGATGTGTAGAATTTTTTTAATTTCTGCAACGATCCCCAACAGTGGCATCATGAGCTAGGTCTATGCGTAGTTTCTATGCACGAGTAGAACACAAGTTGTTGTGGGCGTCGATTTTGTCAATTTACTTGCCGTTACTAGTCTTATCTTGATTCGGCGGCATCGTGGGATGAAGCGGCCCGGACCAACCTTACACGCACGCTTACGTGAGACAGGTTCCACCGACTGACATGCAGTAGTTGCATAAGGTGGCTAGCGGGTGTCTGTCTCTCCCATTTTAGTCGGATCGGATTCGATGAAAAGGGTCCTTATGAAGGGTAAATAGAAATTGGCATATCACGTTGTGGTTTTGGCGTAGGTAAGAAACGTTCTTGCTAGAAACCTATAGCAGCCACGTAAAAATTTGCAACAACAATTAGAGGACGTCTAACTTGTTCTTGCAGCATATGCCGTGTGATGTGATATGGCCAAAAGGATGTGATGAATGATATATGTGATGTATGAGATTGATCATGTTCTTGTAATAGGAATCACGACTTGCATGTCGATGAATATGACAACCGGCAGGAGCCATAGGAGTTGTCTTAATTTATTGTATGACCTGCGTGTCAATGAAAACGCCATGTAATTACTTTACTTTATTGCTAACCGTTAGCTATAGTAGTAGAAGTAATAGTTGGCGGGACAACTTCATGAAGACACGATGATGGAGATCATGGTGTCATGCCGGTGACGATGATGATCATGGCGCCCCGAATTGAAGATGGAGATCAAAAGGAGCAAAATGATATTGGCCATATCATGTCACTATTTGATTGCATGTGATGTTTATCATGTTTTACATCTTATTTTCTTAGAATGACGGTAGCTTAAATAAGATGATCCCTCATTAAAATTTCAAGAAAGTGTTCCCCCTAACTGTGCACCGTTGTGAAGGTTCGTTGTTTCGAAGCACCACGTGATGATCGGGTGATAGATTCTAACGTTCGAATACAACGGGTGTAAGCTAGATTTACACATGCAAAAACACTTAGGTTGACTTGACAAGCCTAGCATGTACATACATGGCCTCGGAACACGAGATACCGAAAGGTCGAACATGAGTCGTATAGTAGATACGATCAACATGGAGATGTTCACCGTTGATGACTAGTCTGTCTCACGTGATGATCGGACACGGCCTAGTCGATTCGGGTCATGTATCACTTAGATGACTAGAGGGATGTCTGTCTGAGTGGGAGTTCATTAAATAATTTGATTAGATGAACTTAATTATCATGAACATTGTCTAAAAATCTTTGCAATATGTCTTGTAGATCAAATGGCCCACGCTAATGTTGCCCTCAACTTCAACGCGTTCCTAGAGAAAACCAAGCTGAAAGACGATGGTAGCAACTACACGGACTGGGTCTGTAACTTGAGGATCATCCTCATAGCTGCCAAGAAAGCATATGTCCTTGATGCACCGCTAGGTGAAGCACCTGTTTTCCCAGCAACTCAAGACGTTATGAACGCGTGACAGTCGTGTAGTGATGATTACTCCCTGGTTCAGTGCAGCATGCTTTACAGCTTAGAACCGGGGCTCCAAAAGTGTTATGAGCAGCACGGAGCATATGAGATGTTCCAAGAGCTGAAAATGGTTTTCCAAGCTCATGCCCGAGTCGAGAGATATGAAGTCTCTGACAAGTTCTACAGTTGTAAGATGGAGGAGAATAGTTCCGTCAGCGAGCACATACTCAAAATGTCTGGGTTGCACAACCGATTGTCTCAGCTGGGAGTTAATCTCCCGGATGACGCGGTCGTTGACAGAATCCTTCAGTCGCTCCCACCTAGCTACAAGATCTTCGTTATGAATTTCAATATGCAGGGGATGGAGAAAACCATTCCTGGGGTATATTCAATGCTGAAATCAGCGGAGGTGGAGATCAAAAAGGAACATCAAGTGTTGATGGTCAATAAAACCACTAGTTTCAAGAAAGGCAAGGGTAAGAAGAACTTCAAGAAGGACGGCAAGGGAGTTGCCGCGCCCGGTAAGCCAGTTGCCGGGAAGAAGCCAAAGAATGGACCCAAGCCCAGACTTAGTGCTTTTATTGCAAGGGAAACAGTCACTAGAAGCGGAACTACCCCAAGTACTTAGCGGATAAGAAGGCTGGCAATACCAAAGGTATATGTGATATACATGTTATTGATGTGTACCTTACCAGCACTCGTAGTAGCTCCTGGGTATTCGATACCGGTGCGGTTGCTCATATTTGTAACTCAAAACAGGAGCTGCAGAATAAGCAGAGACTGGCGAAGGACGAGGTGACGATGCGCGTCGGGAATGGTTCCAAGGTCGATGTGATCGCCGTCGGCACGCTACCTTTAGATTTACCTACGGGATTAATTTTAAACCTCAATAATTGTTATTTAGTGCCAGCTTTGAGCATGAACATTGTATCTGGATCTCGTTTAATGCGAGATGGCTACTCATTTAAATCTGAGAATAATGGTTGTTCTATTTATATGAGAGATATGTTTTATGGTAATGCCCCGCTGGTCAATGGTTTATTCTTATTGAATCTCGAACGTGATGTTACACATATTCATAGTGTGAATGCCAAAAGATGTAAGGTTGATAATGATAGTCCCACATACATGTGGCACTGCCGCCTTGGTCACATTGGTGTCAAACGCATGAAGAAACTCCATGCAGATGGACTTTTGGAGTCTCTTGATTATGAATCATTTGACACGTGCGAACCATGCCTCATGGGCAAAATGACCAAGACTCCGTTCTCCGGAACAATGGAGCGAGCAACCAACTTATTGAAAATCATACATACTGATGTGTGCGGTCCAATGAGTGTTGAGGCTCGCGGTGGTTATCGTTATGTTCTCACCCTCACTGATGACTTAAGTAGACATGGGTATATCTACTTAATGAAACACAAGTCTGAGACCTTTGAAAAGTTCAAGGAATTTTAGAGTGAGGTTGAGAATCAACGTGACAGGAAAATAAAGTTCTTACGATCAGATCGTGGAGGGGAATATTTGAGTCACGAATTTGGCACGCACTTAAGGAAATGTGGAATTGTTTCACAGCTCACGCCGCCTGGAACACCTTAGCGTAATGGTGTGTCCGAATGTCGTAATCGCACTCTATTGGACATGGTGCGATCTATGATGTCTCTTACCGATCTACCGCTATCATTTTGGGGTTATGCTATAGAGACTACGACATTCGCTTTAAATAGGGCTACGTCGAAATCCGTTGAGACGACACCGTATGAATTATGGTTTGGGAAGAAACCTAAGCTGTCGTTTCTGAAAGTTTGGGGATGCGATGCTTATGTCAAGAAACTTCAACCTGAAAAGCTCGAACCCAAATCGGAAAAATGCGTCTTCATACGATACCCTAAGGAAACTATTGGGTATACCTTCTACCTCAGATCCGAAGGCAAGATCTTTGTTGCCAAGAATGGATCCTTTCTAGAGAAAGAGTTTCTCTGAAAAGAAGTAAGTGGGAGGAAAGTGGAACTTGATGAGGTATTGCCTCTTGAACCGGAGAGTAGCGCAGCTCAAGAAAATGTTTCTGTGGTGCCTGCACCGACTAGAGAGGAAGTTAATGATGATGATCATGAAACTTCAGATCAAGTTGCTACTGAACTTCGTAGGTCCACAAGGACACGTTCCGCACCAGAGTGGTACGGCAACCCTATCCTGGAAATTATGTTGTTAGACAATGGTGAACCTTTGAACTATGAAGAAGTGATGGCGGGCCCGGATTCTGACAAATGGCTTGAAGCCATGAAATCCGAGATAGGATCCATGTATGAAAACGAAGTATGGACTTTGACTGACTTGCCCGATGATCGGTGAGCCATAGAAAATAAATGGATCTTTAAGAAGAAGACAAATGCGGATGGTGATGTAACCATCTATAAGGCTCAGCTTGTCGCTAAGGGTTATCAACAAGTTCAAGGGGTTGACTACGATGAGACCTTCTCACCCGTAGCGAAGCTGAAGTCCGTCCGAATCATGTTAGCAATTGCCGCATTCTATGATTATGAGATATGGCAAATGGACGTCAAAACGGCATTCCTTAATGGTTTCCTTAAGGAAGAATTGTATATGATACAGCCGGAAGGTTTCGTCGATCCTAAGAATGCTCACAAGGTATGCAAGCTCCAGCGCTCAATCTATGGGCTGGTGCAAGCATCTCGAAGTTGGAACATTCGCTTTGAAGAGATGATCAAAGCGTTTGGGTTTACACAGACTTATGGAGAAGCCTGTGTTTACAATAAAGTGAGTGGGAGCTCTGTAGCATTTCTCATATTATATGTGGATGACATACTATTGATGGGAAATGATATCAAATTCTTGGAAAGCATAAAGGCCTACTTGAATAAGTGTTTTTCAATGAAGGACCTTGGAGAAGCTGCTTACATATTAGGCATCAAGATCTATAGAGATAGATCGAGACGCCTCATTGGTCTTTCACAAAGCACATACCTTGACAAGATATTGAAGAAGTTCAATATGGATCAGTCCAAGAAGGGGTTCTTGCCTGTATTGCAAGGTGTGAGATTGAGCACGGCTCAATGCCCGACCACGGCAGTGTTGGAAATATGCCCTAGAGGCAATAATAAAATGGTTATTATTGTATTTCATTGTTCATGATAATTGTCTATTGTTCATGCTATAATTGTATTAACTGGAAACCGTAATACATGTGTGAATACATAGACCACAACATGTCCCTAGTAAGCCTCTAGTTGACTAGCTCATTGATCAATAGATGGTTATGGTTTCCTAACCATGGACAATGGATCTCATTGATAACGGGATCACATCATTAGGAGAATGATGTGATGGACAAGACCCAATCCTAAGCATAGCACAAGATCGTGTAGTTCGTTTGCTAAGAGCTTTTCAAATGTCAAGTATCGTTTCCTTAGACCATGAGATTGTGCAACTCCCGGATACCGTAGGAATGCTTTGGGTGTACCAAACGTCACAATGTAACTGGGTGGCTATAAAGGTGCTCTATAGGTATCTCCGAAAGTGTCTGTTGGGTTGGCACGAATCGAGACTGGGATTTGTCACTCCGTATGACGGAGAGGTATCTCTGGGCCCACTCGGTAATGCATCATCATAATGAGCTCAATGTGACTAATGAGTTAGCCACGGGATCATGCGTTACGGAACGAGTAAAGAGACTTGCCGGTAACGAGATTGAACGAGGTATTGGGATACCGACGATTGAATCTCGGGCAAGTAACAGACCGATGGACAAAGGGAATTGTATAAGGGATTGATTGAATCCCCGACATCATGGTTCATCTGATGAGATCATCGTGGAACATGTGGGAGCCAACACGGGTATCCAGATCCTGTTGTTGGTTATTGGCCGGAGAACGTCTCGGTCATGTCTGCATGGTTCCCGAACCCATAGGGTCTACACACTTAAGGTTCGGTGACGCTAGAGTTGTTATGGGAAATAGTATGTGGTTACTGAAGGTTGTTCGGAGTCCCGGATGAGATCCCGGACATGAGGAGGAGCTCTGGAATGGTCCGGAGGTGAAGATCGGTATATTGGACGAAAGGTATTGGAGTCCGGAATTGTTCCGGGGGTACCAGGCTATGGCCAGCATGTCCAAAGGGGTTTCGGAGGCCCCGACAAGCGTTGGGGGGCCTTATGGGCCAAGGGGAAGGGGCAAACCAGCCCACTAAGGGGTTGTGCGCCCCTCCCAACCCCTCTCACGTAACCAGGAGAGGTGGGGGCGCCACCCCTAGGGCAGTCGCCCCTCCCGGCTTGGGGGGCAAGTTTCCTAGGGGGTGGGGGCGCCCAAACCCATCTAGGGTTTCCCCTGGCCGCCGCCTCCTCCTCTAGATCCATCTAGAGGGGTCGGCCCCCTCCCCCTTCCCCCTATATATAGTGAGGGAGTGGGAGAGCAGCCACATGAAAGTGCGTTATATCGACTAGAGGGGGGGGGG